>NW_027125491.1:0-213782 GCF_009792415.1 Cryptosporidium ryanae
CAGTATAATTATAAATTTTAAATGATATATGTATATACATAGACTGGTTTGTGAACTGGATTTGAGTATATTAAATAAGTTAAAATTATATTATTTAATTTAACAGGGACCGAGTACGTAAGTCCAGTAAGAACATATATATATATATATATATTATATAAAAGTAATAGAAAACATTAAGTTAATATTAGTTACTTGAATATACAACGATAAGACTCTCCTCATACAATAAAAACAATAAAGTACATGAATAAAGTCGTATACACTACATCAGCAGAAAGAGGCCTTTAGCGAAAAGAAGGAAGTAGAGGAAAAAAGCGAGTTCTAATTCAGATAGGTTGTCCCATTTATGGTAAAAGCGACTGAAAAGGTGGCGTGTTAAATACCAATATTATTGCTTACTGGCTAAGAATAAGGATAGGGTACAGACACTTTTGACAATATAGTTATAACTGCCTGCACAATTAAATTTACTGCTAATATAAATTTAAATCATACTGATTAATATATATATATATTCAGAGCCTAAATACATAATAAAGAGAATCGGGCACTTGATGCATACCCATTTAGGGAATTCAATGGTATAAGCAGGCAAATCTATATTACAGCAAATACGTGTATATATGTAGATATACATATTTATATACGTATACTCTCATATATATATTTATTTTGCATGGATAATATATGTGAGTATGTGAATATATATGTTAAAACAAACAGTAACGCTTTTACTCTTATCAACATAATAAAATATAACGCTTTTTTGCTTTTAACTACAAGTCAAGGGTGATAACGGTTTTATTATTTTGGGAATACAAGAACAAAGCAAGTTATCGTTCTTGAAGAAGGAAGAGCAAAATTTTAACGTCGGCATTTCATCAATTTTACAGAACTAAAGTCATCAGTCTCAACTAGGAACGTTAAGTATGGGTGATCGCGGTGAGGGCGACACGCCCGGTGGACCTGGAGCGAACACAACGACGATACAAAGAGGCGAGGCGGAGGAGTTCGTTAATTTTCTATTTAGGGAAGGATTTTTTGAGAAAAAAGCAGATTTTGAAGCGTTTGACTTGCACTCAATAACTCCATCTTTGTCATACTTGATTCACAAGAGTAGCGGAAATCCGAAGAACGACTGCAGCACGGTCATATCGGATTACTCCTCGCTGGCCTTGAAGAAACACAACCAACAGCCTTCTTCGTCAAGAATGGGACATAGCGGCTCAGGCATCCCGCAGTGTCCAGGTGAGAATTCTGCCTTCAGGGAGTCTTCGCAGCAGTCCCTAAAGCCACATGGCAATCCCGCAAGCTCCCACGAAAAACAGGAACTCGCATTTCTAAAGGACCGTGAAACTGTCACAACGTGGCGCGCAAACGACATCGGTATAGGGCTTTTACTGTATGGCGAGGCAACATGCTTCGTTTTGGCGCGTATGCTGGAAATGGCACACACAAATGTGTTAAAGGAAGGGCCCGGAGACAAAAGCGACATGTCAAAAGAGGGTGCATACTGCGCGGGAGACGCAGGAGTGGCAGATCGGCTCGGCAGAGTGATTTGCTGGATTTTGGGTCCGAGAATAGGGAGGATGGGATTGCCGGGGGGAGACGGAAGGCGCCCTATTCGCACAGATGAAGCCGGACCCCACGAGGGTGGTGGCACCGGAGCGCAGGATGAAAACAGACAGACGGGCCACCGCTATATGACGACTGTGGAAAGAGCCAATTCGGGAGCGACTTTGGCTAGAAGGAGCATATTTATTTTGAACCCCTACCTGGATGTGGACGAAATCAGGAGCATATTGAGATACGACGTGAACGGCTCGCCACAGGTGTGCCAGGTGTTTTCGTGCAGAGCAGACATGCTGGACCTGGGCCTGGAGGACTTCGAACTGGTCACCAGGTCTCCCTGTTTCCTGCTGCAGGTGAAGTGCAGCATCGGGTTGACTCTGCCAGTCTACATTTACAGGAGAAGGGGCGGCGGGGACTCGGGGGACCGCGGCTGCGAAGGACAGTGGGACTTGCCGCCGGCCAGCATTCTAAAGGGAAGGTATTTGACGGTCGGCGACGACTTCCAAAGGTCGCTGGAGGCCCTAACTGGCCTTTACGGCTGGTTAAAGGAGCACTCCCTGAACCCAAGGTCGGCATACTTTGACATGGACTTCGGGAGATTCTACTACAACAGGACCCTCGAACTGCTCTCTAATATTGAATACATAGTGAGGCTCTCGAACGGGATCGAGAAGAGCGGCGCCGGTGTCGTCATAGGCAGAGTCGATCCGAGACTGGGAGTAGGACTTACGAGGTCCCTGGGACTTTCCAAGTTCGCCACACCGAACTCGAGATGCTCGGTTTCGACAACGGCCTCCAACAGCACGCCGGTGAGCGTTGACGAGCGGCAGCCCGAAAGCATGGGTGTGCTGAATGGATTGCTGTCCTCGGCCGGCCCAGGTCGCGGACCGGCAACAGGTGCCCTGGAGCCTCCGCTGAACGTCGGCGGTTGTCATCCTACGGGAGCCAACGGCGGTGACGGTAACTCGGAATTGTCCAAAAGGACGGGAAGGAGGGGAGTGAGATTTGCCCCAGGCGTCTGTGCGGGAGATGAGATCAGCAAATTCGAGATCTGTGCGAACGGCGAGAACGGCAGCCAGCTGGCGACGAGTCCGCGTTCCCATTACTCTAAAATAAACAAGCCGAGTGACAACAACAACAGTACCCGCGGCGAGAGTGGCTCCCAGCCTCTGGTGCCGTCGGTCATCCCTGGCGGAGGAGCCCAATCCGGGACGGCAGGCGCGGCTCCTGTCGTTCCCACCTCCTCCTCTCCGAACGCGACTGCGAATCCGACGAGTGCCACCGTTGCACCGGTCATCAGCACGCTGGTACCAGGCGCGATAGTGCGATTTAGGTCTCAAATACCAGTGGACGCAAAGCTGGTGCAGGGAGTCCCGGAAACGGATTACTTCACGCACGTGCAGCAGGTTTACTACCACTTTCAGAAAGGCGAGTGGCGCGCGGTTTATGGTCCGTCAAAGAACAGACAGCAAAAGTCGTTTTCGGTAAACAAGTATGGATTTTACGAGGCGAAAAGGCTTGCGGAGGAGTGGCGGCTTCGGTACCTTTATTCGAACCCAAACAACAACGGAACTGGCTTGCAGACCAGCGACGGCGCGAGCTTCGGCCTGAGCTCCAACGGCGGAGGGCCGTTAGCCAAGAGCAAGACCAGAAAAAGAAAGGCCTCTTATTCGGACAAGCCGGCAGCTGCGGGCCAAGCGAAAGGCAGAAGCGCGAGGCCCATCTCGGCCCCTCTAGGCCCGAACGCCTGTGACCTTCCCGAATCCGGCAGCGTCCAAAAGATTGCGGAGGTGGCCGCGGGCTACTCCTCCATCGACGGAATGGTCGCGTTCGGAAACGCCGACTTTTCGGCCATCTCGGAGCGAGAGCTGATTGTTGATGGAAAAGGCGGCAGCAGCGGAGGTGGCTGCAGCGTTGCTCTCGCAGAGACCGGGGCCGGCGGTGCTCGCGCTGTCGGCGTTGGAGCATACGTTGCAGTGAAAAGCGAGGGCAGCCGCAAGCCCCGGAGCGAGCTGATGAACAAACAGGTCCTGCACCCCTCGACCGTTCCCGGCGGCCACTTCGCGGGTGCTCCAGCAATGCCGGGCAAGCCTTTAGCGCGCGCAGCTGGCAGCAAGAGCGCGCTTCCCGAGGGCGTCAACAGAGGCGCGATAAGCGGCGTTGGCGGCCTGGAGGGCAGCTGTTTAGGGCTCGAGAGTGTTGTTCTTGACCAAGTGAGCAAGGCCTACAGCGGCGGCCTAATCGAGATGGACAGCTATTTAAGAGTTGGAGCGCTCGGTGGGAGCGGCGGTGTGGAGTTAGTTCCGCCGGGGTTGCAGAAAATCGGCGAGATCTGCGTCCCCAGCGGGGGCGACGCGATCTCCTCCTCGGCGTCTTTGGCATCCACGTCAAACTCGACACCTATCGTAGTTTCGGAGGTGTCGTCGCCTTCCATCTCCTCGCCCGTGTCGATTGGAGGGATTTCCTCCTCCAGAGCCATCTCGCCCGACAAGCCCTTGGCGCCGATGAGGGTCGGGGGAGCGGCACCTCGCAAGGGTGGAGTTCCTGGAGCCCACAACGTTGGCTTCGCGCAGAACGGGGACTGCCATCCCAAGGTTCCCTTCGATATGACTAACCTCAGCAGCGTTGGCAACGCAGGTCTTAGGGCCGCGAGCAAAGCCAAGGCCAACGTCGGCGGGGAGGTGCTTCCGCAACCGCCTCGCAAGGGGAGCGCGGTGATGGTTTCGGACGGTGGCAGCATGGGCGACGTTATTTCACTCTCCGCGGTCAAGTGCGAGAACGCTGGCGACTGCGAGGCGGGGGGTGGCCTGATGATGGTCAACAGGATGGACGGCCCCAACAGAAACGGGCTTGGCGCCCGCTGCGGCGGGGAGGCAGTAGGTCGCGAAAGTCCCTCCGGCAGAGCGAAGATCTACAGTGTTAGTTTCCTCGATAAGCGGATGCCAGGGTGCAGACCCGAGTGCCGGGGCTCACAGAGCGGAGTGGGGCTGAATCAGGAGCAGAGGATTTTGGACAATGAGCCCGCTTGTTCTGGCGGAGTCACGGACAACGACATCATAGGCAACGACTCTGTCGACAGCAACCGCAAGGTTAACAGCGACTCCGGGAGAAACGGTGATCACAGTGCCGGAGACGGCAGTAACAATGACTGCGGCGGTAACCCGTGGATCAAAAGAAACGGATGGGAAGAAGACCTCATAGTCGACTCCTTTTTTGTGGGGCACTTGGGCGCGAGTGTGCCTTGAGCGCGTCCTTGATCGTCGTCCTGGCCTTGCGACGGGCGTACTCGCGTCCAAGTGCGAATGCGTGCGCGTTGGTGGGCGACAGTCTTGAGTAGAGCTGATAATTATATTAGAATTAGGATATTTGTCTCTGTTTCATCATCTTGAATATCCAAGCCGCTTTACACGTTTTCTACTGAAAAGGCAGTGCATGGGTGGGGCCGGGCCTGCCGGACCTCCGGCGCCACGGACTGCAGCACACGCGTGCGCGCAGAATGTGAAATTAGGCGGTACGCGGAAATCATTGTCTGACCTATATGCGATCTCAAGGGTAATATAGGCGTAAGTACATGCACATAACTGCAAAGTGAGAGGGAGGGAATATGCAAAAATAGAAAAGATTATTTGATTTGCGAGTGCAGCGATATATGTGAATAGTATAAGGACAAGCATACATACATACATACATACATATATGTACACGCGTATATGTGTATATTTGAGGATTTAAGCACGAAAGGAGCAAACAGATCAAAAGCATAAATAGGGAAACAGAAAATACGTTTATTTGTGTGTGGAGCTGGCGCAGGGCACTGAACCTTTTTTCTTGAATTAGAGTGGACATATCAGTATACTCTGCGCAAGAGTAGGGAACGGGTTTAGCGAGAGGGCAAATAGGCGTTGCTCGACTTTAAACGACCAGATTTTGCTATGTTTGAGTGGGGACTTAGCTATTTGACCGCAGGTATTCAAGGAACATACGATAAAGTAATAGTTAAAGCCAAACACAAGGGAGAACAACACTCGATTTTGCGAACACTTTTAAAATGATTAGTGAAAAGAACTGCAGTGCTCCTGCACTGAATTATGGGAGTTTGATTAGTGAATTGAAAGAAAAAATATCGCTTATCAGAAGCAACTCTGGACATGTGGAATACAGCAACGAAAACGTTCAAGTTAAGACAAATGGAGGAGCTAGGGAGAATAAAAACAAGGATGCGAATAGCGGAGAACAGAGCGTTATTAAGAAAGCCAATAGTAATCTTAAACCGGATGAGAATAACACAGCTTCCTTTGAAGGCAAAATAAACGCGCAAACCCCCTTGGACAAATCAAACGGTGTAATGAATTACGAAAGCAATAAAGACGAAGCAATAAGCTTCAAATATTCCAAGCCGTTTCCGTATCCCATATGTTTTGTATCAAAGTCCCTTCCAACTCCGCCAACTGACTACAATCTCAGAAAGGTGAATGCGGATCTGAACGAAAAAGAAAACAATGAGACTTCGGTCCTAGGGGAGATTGGAGCGAGGGAGGAATTAACAGCAATGCCGGACAAAGGGGAAAATGTTGGCAAAATTACAGACTGCGTTAGCGAGAATGCTAGAGGCGCACATAAAAATCTAAAAAATAGATTGAACTCGTCGAGTGAGTATGCTGAAGGGCGTAAGCAAATTGGTGAGTATGGAAACGAAACAAAATATTGCAGCAGATATCCAAATAATGCGGTTTGTGACGCAATTACAGACGACGGAGCAGGTGACGATTACAATATTAGTGGCAGCTCGCAAATAGATCTTTCTAAATTTGGGAGAAATTTTATAGTTGAAAGTCAAAAATTGTCTGCAATAACAAATAACGCTCGCGTCAATCCCCAAAACAGAAATTTAGACCAGTATTCATCCGTAAATTTGCCTAAAAGCATTGACGGTTCAGAATGCTGTAAAATTGATCATACAAATAACAAAAATCCAAACTGTGCAGATAGTTCAGAAAAGAGGGTAATGTTGGCTGAAAACAACGGCACCAACAAAAATTTGAGTGAATTCAACAATGGCTCCAAGGTGATTAGTGGCAGCAATAAAAACACTGAACTCGGTTTTAATTGTGCGAAAAAACAACAAAGAAGGAACATATTCACCACAAGATATTATATAATGGCGTCAAAGCTAAGGGTCATTCAATAACGAGGTCACTCCAAAAACACGAAAAAGGAATTCTCTAGAGTGCTATCGGAAAATACCGCACTTGCAACTCAAACACCTGCCTTGCTGTGTCACCGTTGTCTTTATCTGAAAAAACCTACACACATACATGTTTACCGCCAAACGTGTTTTTAAGCAAAGGTTGCCGCGAACATAGCAATAGGGTGCGAAAATGATTACAAAAGTCGACGGAAAAAGTAAACGAGTTGGTCCAAGGTATTGCGATGCAACCATGCTTATTTAAAGTGAGGCGTAAATAAGACCTCTGGTGTTTTAACAAAAAGAAGGTTAAATTTAAATTCAGCAGTGCTTTTCGATAACAACCACAGATACAGTTGCTACCGGAATAAAATGTCTAAAGAAGGAAGATTGTTTCTGTCATTTGAGAAAAATAAAACCAAGAATTCGGACACAAACGATAGGAGAAAGGTAGACAAACTATTTTCGCAGGACGAGCTTGATTTAGATGACACCAACAGCAATAAGGCCCCAAATGCTGTAAATTTTTCAACGGACAAGTACTCCAATCAGAATGAGTATAAGAAATCAGAGGAGTTTTACAAAAATCATCCAGAACTGTTGCTTGAATTTGAGGAAGGCAAGGAATATCACGGGGATAATATTGAAGCGGTGAAAGCAAGCGATGAAAAGGCTAAGTCGAAATACATGAATAAGATACAAGAATACGTTAATTTAAGAAACATTGAAAAACAAGAAATAAATGAGGAAAAAATTCAAAAAGAAATTCATGTTGAAAATAATGATATGGTTTTCATAACGAGTTCATATAAGAACGTTTTAAAAGAAAGGGAGGCTCTTAAGAGAAAGTTATCTAAAAGCCTCTCATGCGACACTGGAAATTTTGACAAAAATATATTTAATATGAGATTCAATAATGATTTTAATACTAAAAGTGAAACTGAAGTTGAGGACAATACTTTTGAAAAAACAATCGAAAATAAAACTAGTTCAAAATCAAACGTTAATCTAAAAATATACGACGATTTGAAAAACAGTAGCACTTCCAGCCCTAGTATTACTCATGAAGATATTAGTTATTCAAATGATGTCACTGAATTAAACAAGGTTGAAAAGGCTTCCGACGATAAAAACTTTGAAGACAGTAATGATGACGTAGACGTGAACGTGAAAATACTAAAAGCGAGAGAAAGATACATTCTAAGAAAACAGGCCAGGTCCGCTAATTTAAAAAAAAAAGCTCTACTATAAACACAAAACTTTGTTAGTAAGTTAATTAGAACATAAATGAGACCCGTAAATTTTTATTTAAATAAATTGAGATTAAAGGCATTGTTTGTCTACTTTATTTCTCATTTAACTTTTGTCCCACAATAACCCTAGTTTGCATGTACCAAGAAAAGCGGCAGCGCCAACTACCAACACTTAGTATATTTAATTTGATAACTTTAAATTATAAAAAATAAACTGAGAGGTTCATTTTTCCCTTGATGCTTTTTAATTGAAAATTAAGGAAAATAAGGTGGGATATTTGTATGTATTAATATATATTGGAGTTTGCTTTTTTGTATATTCGTACGAGTTGCTATTAGCGATCTATTTAACAGTGATTTGTAAATAGGAGTGGCTAGATAGAATATCATCTTGACAACATTTTAACATTAAGTAGCAACACAAGGATAAAGAATCGCGAAGGAGACAAAGTATTGCTGCAGGTATTTCAAATCACTTATCTGTTAACTTATATATAAGCTGTCACGATAATTTAACTATATTCTATAATTTTGGGGCAAAATACATACGCCAGCGAGTGATAGCATTAATATTAACTGCTGCATAGTTTATTCAGATTTAGATAATAGTTGATATTTCAAATACAATATTAAATATAATCAGATTCCTTTCTTAATATTAATAATTGGAGATTACTCCTTGCTTGGTAAATATTCAAACAAAGACTTTAATACCAAAACATCAGATCATGAGTGAAGAACACAAAAATGCGTTGGCAGCCTATGCTCAAAAAGTAAAAGAACACAGGGAGTTGGAGATAGCACTAAAGAAAAAGAGAATGGAGATAAGAGAACTAAGCAAAACTTATGATAAGACTGAGGATGATTTAAAGGCATTACAAAGTGTTGGCCAAATAATAGGCGAAGTACTGAGACATTTGGAAGACGATAAATATATAGTTAAGGCGTCAACAGGCCCTAGATATGTTGTGGGGTGCAGATCAAAATTAGACAAAAGCAAACTTACATCAGGAACAAGAGTAGCATTGGATGCAACAACACTGACCATTATGAGACGCTTACCAAGGGAAGTAGATCCAATGGTATACAATATGTTGCATGAGGATCCTGGAAGTGTGAGCTATTCTCAGGTAGGTGGTTTAAATGAACAAATAAGAGAAATAAGAGAAGTAATAGAGCTTCCATTAACAAATCCTGAGTTATTCAAAAGGGTTGGAATAAAAACTCCAAAAGGCGTGCTTCTTTACGGTCCTCCCGGAACAGGAAAGACACTGCTCGCGAGGGCAATGGCTTCCTCTATGAATTGCAATTTTATGAAAGTGGTCGCTTCTGCTATAGTAGACAAGTATATTGGAGAGAGCGCTAGGGTAATAAGAGAAATGTTTGGTTACGCAAAAGAACACCAACCATGTGTAATATTTATGGATGAGATAGACGCAATAGGAGGTAAAAGATTTTCGCAGGGTACATCCGCAGACAGAGAAATACAAAGAACATTAATGGAATTATTAAACCAATTGGATGGATTTGACGAACTTGGTGCAGTTAAGATTATTATGGCAACAAATCGCCCTGACGTTCTTGACCCTGCATTACTTAGACCAGGTAGATTAGATAGAAAAGTTGAAATACCGTTACCGAATGAGACATCTAGAGTTGAGATATTAAAAATACATTCAGCTAAACTTGCAAAACAAGGTGAAATAGATTTTGACTCTATTTGTAAACTTTGCGACGGATTCAACGGTGCTGATATGAGAAATGTTTGTTCTGAAGCCGGTATGTTCGCTATTAGGGCCGAAAGAGATTATATTATCGAAGAGGACTTCCTTAAGGCTGTTAGGAAATTGGCTGAAAATAAAAAAATGGAAGGGAAATTAGACTATGAAAAGGTTTAAGTAAAATTGATATTAAAAGTTTAAATGATAATAAATAGTTGAATCTCTGTTATTTAAAACCTATTATTTACCTTTACTTTATTTGTTTCTAGTTTATCTTTAAAACTCGAATTTTAAACATCAATTCAGTTGAATCAATATCTATGAACCAGATTACATGTACATATATTGTAAAATTTAATAAACATCCAAATAATATTATATTCAATTACTTATTATTGTTTGAATCAAATCTCCTTATTTTAATTAAGTATACAAAGTTATGTATAAGAGTCAAAATAGATAATGTTAATTGTATAATTACAAAAGCGGAAAGTAGGAAAAAATTAGGTTTGGTATAACAAGCATTGTTAAATGCCATTTTATCTTGTAAAGGAAAGGATGTTAAATTCGGAGATATCAAATTTATATTACAAAATAGTTCAAGTAAATGTTTACCAAACCATATTAAAGAGCATGACCATGAGAATACGAATACCGAATAGAATTTAACAATCAGTGCTATTAATATGAGCATTTTACTGCATAAAATGGATGCTATATAACCAAGTATTCCTACAATAATTGCAATTATTCCTGATTGGACACCAACACCAACAATAGTTACGTAATAATAAGTAACTTGTGATCTTAAATCTGGATCGCTCTTTTTGCTGTCTGAATATTTATAACTAAAACAATATAATACAATTGAGGCAACTAAAGATGCGTTTCCAATATATGACATTGTATAATCCAACATTCCAATTCTTTTTGATATTCTGAGATTGCCTGAATGGTGTCTTCTAATTATTGGCAATTCAGTTAACAAATTAAGTGCCAAGAATAAATAATAGTAAAATAAAATATTTGAAAGTTTGTCACCTGCCTCTAAAACCTCAATGTTATTTCCCAATTCAGATAATTCAAATTTACACTCGACCATTAGTTTAGTTAATGATATAACAATAACCGGCAATGTTATAAATACTGAAAACAACATCCCAAGTTGCTCTGTCAACAACTTTGTTTTACATATTTTCACCCATTTTATTTTGATTTTCATTTTATGGAGAGTGTACAAGACAAAAAAGCCTAAATTTACTAGTATTCTTAGTCCCAGTATTGATACAACAAATATTGTTAAGTAATTAGATATCAAGGATGTCCCCTTCACATCCTTAAAGTTGTAGTTGTTACCCAAAAAACTTAAATAATTGATAAATAAAGATACTACATATATTCCAATGGTGAAACATGTCAACAACAGTAAATTCTCTAATACTAATAATATTTTTTCCTTACTGTTTTTATTTTCGTTATTATTCTTAACTAAATCTTTAGTAATTTTTTTGTCTGAACTTTCAGTATTTACCTCCTTTTCTATGTTTAAATCAACTATTTCTATTATTTTTAAATCATTTACTTCGCTTAACCCATCCATTTCTCGTTTATTTAAACAGTCAACTCAAAAGAAAAAATAGATATCAAAACGAGTATATAAATAGATATATCTTATGTTAAACTTAATTGCTTTTAATAAAAATGGGAAAATATTCTTAAATTCTTAAGTGGGTTTAATGCTTTATGCTCGTTATTTTATTCATTTAATTTAAACAAAGTTTACACTCCTTTTTTCTCTAATTCAACTAGTACCCATTCAAATTATTATAAACAAAAAATATCAAGTCAAAAGGAAGTAAAATAAAATTAATACAACTCAATTTAAATAACCCAAATAATAAACCTAAAATTATCTTGTTTAATAGCTATTTCAAGAATTGTTTAAAAACATTATGCCGCCACAACACGCTACAGTTATATAACAATGTGGACAATTAAATTTAAAAAATTGCATGCATGCACAATCTCGTTTGTTTAAAGACAAAAATGTTCTGAAAAAAGATTGAATAAAGTATAATTAAATAACTGTAGTTTTTAAAAGCGAATAAATACAATAGAATATTGTACCATATATTGTAATTATTATGGAAGTTGCGATTTCCTTAACAGATACCGTAAACACTATTAAAATGGAATAAAAATAGTAGAGCGTTTCTGAGTTAAAAATACCGTTACTATTATAATACAATTGGTTTACTTAATTATATTGGTTATAATGATGAAACTAACTAAATAATTCCAATAACCCTCAATCCAACTTCACCGGCATTGCAATTTGGACAAATCTCACCAGTAAACTTAGAAAGATGGTTAGAATTGCAAACTGGACATTTAACAAAGTCATGGACTTTTGGATTAATTTTAGTAAGTGAAGACGAGCATATAACTAAATTATCTATATCACGATTAGGTTCAAAATCAATATTGTACTCATCGGTTGCTTTTTTGTCGCAAGCGGACAGTATTTTTTGCGTCTTCTCTACATCGTCAATGTTAGGCATTCCAAGTAACCTCTTTGCAAAACTTGCGGTAGTAATGTAGTTCTGATATTTCCACGATATACTCATTGCCCTTCTAAGTACAAGGGAGGAGTGTAAAGGTTGTAGTTTACAACAGGAAAAATATGAAATAAGTTCAAGATTTCTTTTAACTATTTCAGGATCATCCTGATTTTGAGAATTGCTTAAAAGATCAATTCTAGCAAGTTCAAGTCTCATTCCAATGCAATATTGATTTATTAGTAATGATAATTGTTTAAGTTGATCAACTCTAAGTGAATAAAATGTATAGTGTTCAATCACCAGTGGAATTATCAAGATGGCTTTTTGAAAAACCTCCAATGCTAATTTAAATTTACCAGAAGTAACATATTTTTGTCCGATTTTAACAAGTTCAACCATACTGTTTTCATCAAATATACTCATCGGAGACAAGTGTGTTGAAGAACTTGCATTATCTCGGTCGAACAACTTATAATTTTCAGACAATAATGGAGCATTTAAAATAGGCCCATCTGAAAAACTTGGTAAGCTGTATGTTGAACTGAGGGATATCATTTTAAATACTTCCTTGTATGGCAAACAATTTTTAGCCCCCATTTTTTTAGACAATATTGTTATGGCATCATAATATCTTTCTGAAATAATCAAGTTAATAATTGAATATCTCGAAGATGCAGCAGGCAGATTTTCTGGAGATATTAATATACGTTCTCTATAGTTTGCCCCTATTTGTATTGTTTTATTATTTATGTTTGAAGATGTATATTTTGAATTATTTATGTCAAACACGCCATCATTCATATTATCTACATTATATTCATAATTATTGTTATCCTCATTTTCGTCAAGGCTAATTACATCATTTGGAATATCTATAATATCAATATCGTCCCATTCAGGTTGAAAACTAGAGGAACTGACTGCTCCAGTAGCTCCTCCAGACATGGAATTATCATTTACATTATTCGAGTAATTCATAGTTGCGCCGATTGAAGAATAGTCATTGTCATTAATGCCGTAATTAGAGGATTCGTCTTGAACATATATAGTTGGCCAATTTAATCCTTCAGTAGTTAGTTTTTTTGCAGTAACAATAGGAATACAAGATGGTATCATACTCGAAGAACTAACATTATTTTTTAAAAGATTCAAAAATTCAAATACATCGGTGCCATCAACACTATATATCTCAGAATACTGCGACAGAAGTTCCTCTTTAATATCTTTATAGCCATAAGTATGAGCAACAGCTATAGCTAGTGGTAATTGACCAAATTCTTTAAGAATATTAATCCTTCCCGGAATATCATTTAATAAAAGAGCAATATGATATTTTCTGGTCCAATTTTTTTGTTTTTCAGATATTTTGGCAATCTTTTCCATATATTCTCTCTGACCAATAACGTAATATAGAAGAATAAGCTTGTCAAATTCTTTAGTTATTTGGAAACATTTCTCTGCAACATTAACAAAACCGTGAGAAATAGCACTCCTACCGAGACATTCCCACATAACTTCCAAAGTTTTTGAATTGAGTTTCGGAAGAATTGTTTTGTGATTACAATTAATGCTACTATTATTATATTCGTTATTTTCCTTTCCTGATTCAGCGTTATGTAAATCTTTAATTATATTAAAGGCTTGAATTATTTCACCAAACTGAACAGAGTAATAAAATTTAAGTATTGGATTTTCAACAAGTTGTATTGCTATTTCTGGATATCCGTTTTGAGTTAAATAGTTAAGAGTTGAAAGTCCCTTAAGATTTCCATCCTTTGTGTATCTAAGAACTTTACCGTTTTCTTGATTTATTATAGAGAGTTTGAATAAGGCTTCATTTAAATTCAAATCATCAATAATTTGGATGTTTCCATAACGATTTAACGTAATAAGTTCTTTTCTAGAATCCTCATAATGTTGAATATAAGTTGTGTCTGGGACCGTTTGTATAATGCCATATTCATTTATGTTTGGAATAGCATATTTAATATGACCTTGTGTCGAATAAATGTATATTGGAAGAGTTTCATGCCATATACCAGACTTAATAGTCAAGTTCTCAGTATACGTAGCTAATATTTGTAGTCTGTTATTCGTGAAAATCATGTTATATTTACAAATTATAGCAATTACAGATTTGTCATGACTCCATTGTATTGTTCTCACTCCCATAGACGAATAACTACCATCACTGGAATTTAAATTGCTAAATGTTAAACATTGTTGCATATTATTCCCGTATTTATTATTTATAACAGCAACCTGGTGATTTTGGAGATTAGATATAACTAATTCAGAAATAACTTCTTTTTGAGAAACGTCATACAAATAAAGGAAGTCGTCAGATTGGATAATAATTTGCTGCTGATTACCTCCCATAAACAGCCTTTGAGCGATCCAAGGAAGCTCCCATCTTTTCATTATATCTCCGTCTAATGAGATAATGGAAATTGTTTGTCCACTATTTTCAAGAGCAGCTAATCTATTCCTAGATAAAAATATAACCGAATTTACACCTGGAATCCCGTTTTTGCATCTAAAGGCAGCATTATTATTGCTGTTAGTACAATTATTACCAGATGTGTTGTTTATAAGTTGAGAAAGGGAGTTTATTGTGATAATATCGTAAGTAAACTGCATTGAATTATTACTGTTACTACTATTTCCTGCTCCAACATTATTACCAATATTATTGTTACCAATTGAATTGCTCCCGACGCCTGCATTGTTATTAGCACTGCTATTTCCATTAAACATGTCACGTTTATAATAAACAATAAAACAAAGTTCATTAGGACTATGGGGATTTATAAATATGTGACTTGGAGACAATAAATTGACGGATATATTATTACTTTTCATTGGTAAAACAGAATGAGTATTCTTTTCTTTAACGTCATACAAGTAAAGAAAGCGATCGTTAATATACCACAATTGATTCATGGACGTACTAAAGTCAGAGGGAAGTCTTTCTTGTTCTAATTTAAATATGATCATTCCGGAATCATGCCCTGCAGAAAACAAACCATTTGAAGGATGATTGACTATAGTCCAAAATCTATCCGAATCTCTTCTGTATGTATGAATACATGTTCTTTTTGATAAATCCCAAACTCTAATGGTTCTGTCCTCGCTATCAGACAATAACCAGTCCTTATTTGTATGAAATATAACACAAGAAACGTTGTTAAAGTGCCCCCTTAACGTATCTATTTCCCAAGCTTTTATGTCGTTGTAACGCCAAAGTTTAATTGTTCTATCATCTGATGCAGATGCCAATAAAGACAATGTTGGGTGAAAGGATACCCAATTTACGCCTCTCTCGTGACCTTCCAATACAAACTTACACAGTACATCATTCGCTCCAAACATATCTACATGTGCAGGCATTGTATGAGAAATTGGAATCATTGAACCTGATACATTTAACGCATGTCCTTTCACTGTTTTTTCTCTCAAACCCGTAAAGTCCCATATTCTAACTGTTTGATCCATACTTGCAGATGCTAGTAAATCTTGGTGTGGATGAAACCTTGAACACATAACATAATGATTATGTCCAGTTATAACTGCTATGCAAGTCCTACTTTGCCAATTCCAAAGTCTCATTGTTTGATCATCAGAGCTCGACAATATCCATGGATATTCCTTATGAAATTCCACTGTTCTAATGTAATCCAAATGGCCTAGCAGTGTAAATAAACACTTTCTTTCTTTGTAATTCCAAACTTTAACTCTGTAATCGTCTCCACCGGACACAAATATGGGTTGACTCTCGTGAAAATCTATTCCTCTAACTGGTCCTTCATGTTCCTCAAATGTATCCAACAAACTGCCTATTCTGTAATCCCAAAACTGAATTACACCATTATGTAGACTAACCAATATCCAAGGTAATTTTGGGTGAAAGGACAAACCTTTTGCACGAGTGCTCTTACTCTCACACTTTATTATCATTTTTTAATATTTATTCTCGCCTTTTTTTTCTAACTATTCTACTTTCATACATTCATTTATTTAATACTTATTGAATATATAGAATCTTTAGCTCTAACAACAACTAAAAACGTTTTGTATTAAAATCCTAATTAATTAATTAAATATAAAATTGATATTGGTGTTGTGTATATATACTTATTTTTAAAACTATGATTTTTTATTTTGTTTTAAACTTATCTTTTCTTTCACCGTGAATTCCTCCTCGTTCTCTATTACTATGCAGCATCATAATGAGGGGTACAAAGACAAATGGCGCCCTAAAGCGCCACATGAGGAAATTATTTAATTTTTAATATAGTTTGATAACAAATAGTATGCTTGAAAATAAAGAAACGGAAAAGCTCAGCATTAGGCATTGATAATGTAGATATTTTTAAGAATTAGCTGCTGTGTTAAAAGACTAATTAAGTCTAAAGCTTATATTTTTTTTCTCCTTGACACAAATTGACAATTTGTTCGTTTCAATCTTTTATTCATTCTGACAAACCCGTTATGCTTAATTAGACTTTAGTGTAGTTTTTTATGAATAATGTACAAAACAAGACTTTTGAGCGAATAATATAGGCAAAAACAGTAGATATAAACAAACAAATTAAATAATGACCTGATCTAAAAAAAAAAGAAGCACAAGGTGTTATAGAGGACTTTTTTGTAATATTAAACAGTCAATTCCATTTAAAAATCGTCTATGTGAGCCGATAAAGTTTACTAAATTAAACATGTAATTTATATCTTAAATATTGTTTTTAAATCTAATTGTGTACCCAGTACCGGTGTTAAGTATACTTTTAAAAAAGAAAGGCGGTAAATATCAACTTATATATATATATATAGAACACATAAAATAAGTAACAAATATAAATCAAAGGGTGTGTAAATAAACATTAATTTAAAAGAAAAAATCACTGTTAGTCAGTGTGCTACACATTCTTCCTGTAAACAGAGTGTATGTGACTACCAATATTATATATCTTGTCAACTCATACAACAAACTATCAGACTTGAAGGAAAAATGAATACATGTGAGGACGGAAATGTAATAATAGAAAATATAAAAACGATTCTTGGAGAGGACTATGAGGACTACAAAGACAGTTTTAGAGCAGTACATAAAATAGACCCACTAATTAACCCACACAAATTTTTATCACACGTTGAAAAATACATAGGTAACACAAAATTAAAATTTAACGAAAAATCAATAGGTGGGATTCAAATTAATTCAAAAAATACAAAAATAAAGACAGAATTAATGAATAATGACAGCTACAATGTTGGAAGTTATACAACACTAAACAATACAGAAGGAAATGATGCTTTTTCATTGGATTACTTTAAAATTATCAATATAAAGCCAATTTACAACGAAGGTAAAGTTCGTAGGAAAGGATGCGTTACCGACAAAAGTAATACAAAATACAGAATAGAAAGATTAGTAAATGGTAGAGAAGATTCTCTTTGGTTAGATTCTGATTTAGATTCATACTGCAATGAAATAGACAATAAAATTCAATATTTGATTGATGAAATAATATTAAATTGTTCTGAGTTATGGGTTGATGAGAATGGTAATAAGTATCCAATTACTCCAGTGGGTGAAATTAGAAAACAGTTAATAGTTAATTTAGGAGCAATAGGTTGTGATAATGAGGGCAGAATGAATAATGAGAGTGTTCTATTGTTGGGAACAAGATCATTGAGTGCAGGAAACCATACACAATTGAAATTATACGACGTTAATAGCAACATTGCACTATTTCCAGGACAAGTTGTTGCCGTGTTGGGTAATACAGGGATGGACCAATTTAATCAAAGTTGTTTATATGCAAAGGAGATAATCGGTGGTCTCCCTCCGAAAAGTCCAAGTATAACCCTAAGAGAATTTAAAGGAATAAAAGATAACTATTCAAAAAACAGTAATAATGAATATAATCCAGTGCAAATGATGGTATTTTCTGGTCCTTATACAATAGATAATAAAATACTAAATTTTAAATATTTGGATAAAATATTGGATTATGCAAATTCCGAGAAGCCACATATATTGCTACTACTTGGACCATTTTTGGACTCAAGAAACGAATCAATAATTAAGGGAGATATATATGATTTTGAAAATAATAATTTTTTGACTTTTGAAGAAATATACAGGAAAATAATATTTAGTAAAATAGAAAACTTTTCTAAAAAAAATGAAAAGGTAAGAATTTATCTAGTACCTTCTGAATACGATATAAATCATCATTTTCCGCTACCACAACCTGGCTTAAACGAGACAATATATTGTAGTTTAAATGATAATATTTACTTTTTATCTAACCCATGTGAAATATATATAAATGACTTTAAAATAATGGTTACTTCTTCAGATATAATTACACCGATAACTAATTCAATAATAACAAAAATAAATAAAATACCTATTGAAGTAGTTTTGAGCCAGTTCTTGTACCAAAGAACTCTATATCCCTGTTACCCAGTGCAACATCCAATAAACCCAAAATTATGGAAAAAATTGGTTTTAAACGGAGAATTGCCTCATGTATTTATTTCAAATCATTCCGAAAATGACCCATTCGTAAAGCCTGTTCTTGGGAGAGTATTTATTAATCCAACAGGAAATAAACAACATTCAGGGGTCTCTCTATATTTTCATCCTCCAGATGAGTCACAATTGACTGAAGCATCTAATAATTCTAAAAATGATGACTCAGTCTGTGTTCCTCTAATGATTGAAAATCGCATATGTGCTGACGAAATTGAAATACTTAGTAAATAACAAATAACACAATACTTTTTATATATAGGAAAATATGAACTATCTTTTCAATTAAATTAATCATATACTTTTGACTTTCTCTTTAGTGTTTCTATACCACCAACTAACTTTGGTTTAAAATCTTTAGGTAGCAACTTATCACCCGCGTATAGCAATTCCTTATATATGTTTCTAACTGTCGTTTCTCCACTTTTAGCTGCAATTGCAATGCTTCTCATTTCAACACGTATATTACAAAGATTGCAAACAAAAAATATTGCACCTGCTGCTAATGAATTCGGACGATGACTTCTATTAATAAATTGTTCTGCTGCTCTACAAACATATTCAGCAATTCCCACAATTTCATGAGATAACTGTAAGTAATGACAGAATCTTGGCATTAATTCTGCTGCAGATGAACTTAAATATGTATTCCTTCTTGGTAAATCTTTTCTTAATTTATTTATAGACCTAACTAATTCACGTTCTGTTATTGTTTTATCGTATGTTGCTAATTCCTTGACTGTTCTAGATACACCCTCTTCTCTACAAGCTACATAAACTATTGCCATTGTATTCTTAAGACTTAACTTTAATATATTTAAGTTACTTTGTTCTTTTATTATCTCTTTGCACCTTTCTATTATATTATCATGCAAACAAAAACTAGTTGCTATTTGTCTTAATTGTGAAAACACATCTTTCATCAAGCGATCTCCAGAATCTTTTGAATCGTGTTTTAACATTGTTTTCATTAAATTTTTATCTCCAACTAACAATTGAGAATCTGTTCCATCATCTAACCAAACATCGTTAACTGAACCTATACGAGATCTTGAATTTCCTTCATTTCCGTCATTAGAAAATGATCTCCACTCCTGTTCCTCACTTATAACCTTGTCTTCAACAACAATACCGCAACTTGTACATATTTCTGAACCTGATTTAGAGTCATATACCACTATTGAATTACCATATCCACACCTTTTACAGGATTTACACGGTCTAAAATTCTTATATAAGTGTGGTATTGCTTCTGGTATCTTAAAATCATTATTACTTGTGTCTTTATTTTGTAATTTATTATTTAATTTAATGTGAATTTTTACATTACCATTATTATTATCATTATTATTTTTACTGCTACTTACACTTGCTGTTCCATTTGCGCTGCTTGAACCTGAATTGCTACTTGTTGTTGATTTAGTCTTTTTTTCAGAATATGGCCGACATTTTAATATATCACTATTGTACCTATCTGAGTTTGTACCTGTGTTTCTTACCGGTCCAGACGTTCTTTCATTAATTTCAATTACATCATCATTTTCCAAATCAATTATAACACTGTTTTTTTGAGTGTTTGTCGATATAATATCCATTATATTATTCAGACTATATCAGCTGCTTATTTGTATAACTTTTGTTCCCTTATTACTTTATATATCTTAATTATTTATACCACTATTCATGCTAATTGATGATGTACCTTTTTAAATTCAGGATTTATCCAATACTATCACTTTATCCTTTTATTTACTTTTTTTTTAATAAAAGGGAATACATTAAAATAAACTGGTACTTTCTTTACTAGTTAAATATTTTGAATCACTTAATCTATTCCAAACACTGAAAATATAGTATGGCGCCACCAAATTAAGTTTTTTATATAACATGATTCGGACGTGAATTTGAATTTTGACCTGAATGTGTTATTTATATATCAATTAAATTGGTTATAATAGAGTTAAAACGATAGTTAGTTGAAAAGGACTGTAAATTTTGTATAATAATTGAATACTCTTCCAAATAATTTAAATTCAAAAATAACATATGCAAGCCCTTAAGTAAACCAAGTATAATTAGATCAGTTTCGTTTTTTAATTTTACAAATGAAAAAGACCCCTATATATATTATCACAGGATTTTTGGGGTCTGGGAAAACAACACTTATTCGCCAGATAATTAATAATACTAGTGATTTGAAAATAGCAATTATTCAGAATGATTTTTCTGACGAAATGGGAATTGAAGCTCCAACAATGACTGACAAAGAAGGAAATATATTTAAAGAATTTTTTGAACTTCCTAATGGATGTGTTTGTTGTACAGTTAAAGATGAATTACTTAAAGCAGTTGAGTATTTATTAAAAAAAAAAGAGTTTGATAAGATTTTAGTCGAAACAACAGGTGTAGCTGATCCAGAACCAATAATTGAAAAATTTTGGGTAGACTGCGAGCTTGACTCTAATACGTATTTGTCAGGTGTAATTACAGTTGTAGATTTATTTTATTTAAAAAAATATGTTGATATCAATGTTATAAACATAAATAGTGAGTGTAAAAGTTATATCAACCACGAAAATAATAATAACAATAATAATGAAGATAATCTCTCTCTTTCTTCTGAATTAATTAAGCAAATAATGCTGGCGAATAAAATTATATTAAATAAATTTGATCTGTTTGAAAATTATCGTAATAGCAAAAATGATTCAAGTATTTATGATATTGAAAACATTGTGAGAAAAATTAATCCAAGTGCTAATATTATAATCACATCAAAATCAAATGTTAAAATGGACTGGCTTTTTAATATGGATTCCTATAATATTCATAAAATTAAAGGCGAGATTGATGAGGCTTTTAATAATAAAATAATTACTTATCACTTTAACAAATCAATTTCACCAAGCATTTCTTCATTTACTTTTTCATTCGACTCTGTATATTTTTCTCATAGGTTAATTGAAAAAGTGATCGCTGATATCGCTTGGAATGACCTTAACTGTGGCGAAGTCAACAATAACATTGGAAAGCTTATTAGATACAAAGGCTTATTCCACTCAAAAGACTCAAGTGATAATCATGATTCCATTAAATACTTTGCGTTGCAGGGAGTTGGGGAAATATTTGAGGTTTTGCCTGTTGAAATACCGAAAGATGAACCTATTACTTGTTCAAAGTTTTTTTTTCTGGGAATCCATTTAGATGGTAGTGAAATTAAAAGATTAATTGAATCTTGCATTATTTAGGGTAAATCTAAGAATATAAGTAACGAACCTATCTCTTTAATTAAATTATACTAATATATAAACATATCTTAATTACTTAGTATATTCTTCCTTTTTTTTATTTCACATGCAATCATGTGGACACAGCTGCATATTTGTTGTAATATTACCGGTATTTGGCATGGCGCCTAAACCGATATATGTTGCATAGGTCAAATATGAATTTACATTAGATTATGAGACTTTTATTACATCATTAAAGATTTATTCCGAAAAAATTTTAAAAAATATAGAGATATATTCACAAGACTTTATACTTTTATGTCTGCTAACTTTATTCTCCATTTTGAAATACATATTTATGTGAATTAACTAACGACTTCTGCTAATTGGGAATAACATAAGATTTAAGGATATTTAAAAATGGCAGATAAAGTTCAAAGAGCATTAGAGGACATGGTCCCTGAACTAATAGATCTTGGAAAACGTAGAGTATTTACGAAAGACGAGATTAAGGAAATAATATGTAATCGCAGAACATATGAATATAAGATATCCTCTAGAACTCCAATATTAAAGGATTATTTAGACTATTTAAACTATGAATATGAGCTTGAAAGAATAAGATATATAAGGACAAGAGAACTTGGGTTGAAAAAGCGTACAATAGGTGATTACTCTATAATTCGTTTGATTCACTTCATATTTAAAAGAGCTTTAAGAAAATTTCCGTCTGATGAAAAGTTATGGTTGCAAAATATTGATTTTTGCCTTAAGTCTGGTTCTTCAAAAGCATTACAGAGAAATATGATTGCAGCTCTTAGAAATAATCCAACAAAAAGCATTTTTTGGTTATTAATGTCTGATAGAGAGTTACAAAACGGTAATTTAAAAGAAGCAAGGTCGTCTATATTACTTGGTTTAAGAGTAAATAAAGAGTCATTGTTACTATGGAGAGGTTTTGTACAATTGGAAATAAATATTGCGTATAAACAGTACCTATATTCATTTAAAAATAAGAGCCTTTCACCAAGGAATTTAGATATAAAGGACCCAAGTGTAACTTCATTATTTCCTATTATAAATTTTAGCAACAAAAAGTTTAAAAACATTAATAAAAGGGAAGCACTTATTGTCTATGTGTTTAGACAATATTATAAATTAAAAACAACTATTTTGGGTGATGGCAGTGATATAAGTGTAATTAAAGGTATGAATGAACTTGAAAATACAATACTAGAAAAGATTCATGAAATGAAGAAAAAACAACCATTGTTTTCTGTATTTTCAGTATTACTTGGAATAATTAATGAAAAAGACAACAAATCCAATTTAGTTGACGTATTTAAAAATGAAATGGAATTAGCAATGAATAGTAATGATGTCAGCTGTATTTTATTAACACTTTTGTTCATATGCAGACTCATTTTTAATTGTATTGATGAAAATAACAATTCTCCTGAAAACAAAGACGACACAGCTTTGGCAGATCACGAAATTGTTGACTTTGGATTTGAGATAACAGATACATTTAACTTTAATGAAGATAATAACACTAAAAATAACGACTTTATAGATATCGAAAGTAGTAAAACGAAAAATGAATTAAGTGTATTCACTTGGTATTCTCAAACTTGTATAGGAAGCATAGTCTTTAATAGAAAACATTGTTTCAGAAGTATTATTGAATTGATTAGATTAGATCCAAATTTTTGGAATACCTGTTTTTTGGAGAACAATGATTTAGATTATTTGTTAAACATATTCTCAAAACATCACAATATATTTGAAGATTCAGTAAGCAACAGGGAAATATGTAAAGACACGTTATTTAGTATAGACTTAATTAATGATTTGAAAAAAAAAATAAAAAAGCATTTTTTAGATGAATCTAATGTAACTAAAATGAGACAAGTAATATTAAGTATACTTTCTAATGTAAATAAATTAGAAATTTCAGGTGACTTATTACTATTAAAGTTATCATTATCAGAAGCATTCGAATCTTTATTTTTTAAGAATTTTGGTGTGAGTTTGAATGATTTAACTAAAGAGGAAGAAATAAATTGCGAATCACTATGTGAACTTGAAAACAATATGGACAATATACCTATGATTATTGAAACAATTAAGCATTATATTGTAAAAATTAACAATTTAAAGGCAGTAGAAGTAAATGGTATCTTATTTGCAATCGAATCGACAAACAAACTATTTGATCTTATCAAATATCAAGTTGAAATAGAGGAAAGTAAAACTTCGGTTTTATTTGACTATATTGGATTTAACAAGTGCATATGCTGGTTGTATTTAATATTAAGTTATAATTTAGACGGATATGATTCAGATTTAAGATTCAGAGTAAAGAAAGCAATCGACAGAATTATTAATGATAGTTTGTGTATAATTCCAACTTGGTTTGAATCAAGAAACATACCAAACTATGTATTTAATATTATTCTACTCCATTCAATTATTTCTAACTCCATCTCCAATAATAAAGGTGCATTTTACAATTTATTTGTAGAATATCTAAATAACAACAAGGTAAAAATTGATATAATATTGGATTATTCACTTATAGTAGAAATTATAAACAAGTGTGATACTATTGATTCCGAAATTATTCTTAATTCAACTAAATCTATATTTAGTATTTCTGAAAAAAATAAGTGGATCTTTAACGATGAAATTCAGATCACTTCAGAAACAAGCAAAAGTATTACAAGTATTTCTTTTAAACTAGTTTGCATTACATTAATAAGCTTTTTATACAAAAAATATCTCCTGAGAATTATCGAAAATGAAACAAATAATAAATCTAATAATTTAAGTTATGACGAGAAATCTTTATCAAAATTATTTTTGTTATGGGAAAGCTTAATGAAAGACTCTGAAAATGTAAGGGACATAACTGGTGAATTTTACTGTTCAGTTTCTGTTAATTACTTAATATTTCTCAGGTTAATTGAATATCTTAAATTAAAGAGGTATTTGTCTCCCAATTTTTGTAATAGTCATGGTGGTAATATTAGATGTATATCGGATTTAATTAGAATAATTAAAAGAGGAAATCAAAATTTATTGACAAAAAAGCTTCATTTTGAACTTAACCTAAGTACAATATTGCAAATTCCTCTTCTTGATCCAAAATTTATTAAATTTTTAGGCATACTTTCGAATAACACTGGCAAAAAGGAGGACAAAGATAAATATAAGTTAAATACTGAAACGGAGACTTTGAGGACACTCATTAATTCAATTATGAACCAATACAATATTTTAAGCTCTACATTTGAGTTTATTCAACGTAATTACACGTAATTAACAACCTTTTTTAAAACTTAGACATTTAAATTTAGACAAAATAATAATATACATACTGTGTTTAACCCCTGTATCTATCTGAATCTTATAAATAGAATTAACTACATGCAAACTTGTTTAGAATAAGAAACTTATTATTGGATTTAAAAACGTGACCACATGTTTATAAACAAATCACTATAACTACAAACCTCTTTATTAACAAAACTTGGACTACAATTATTAATACTTGAACAAATGTTTCATTTTATAGTTGTTCTCTCTTCAGAATCAGTGCATATGCATGAATGAGCAATAATGGCGGGCTAGTATAAAATGGTACAATCTGCACAAGTATGAAATAATTGTTAATTAAAACAAAGAAAAGTAGTGTATACACACCATTAAGATTAAAGCTTAAAGGAGAGTTTCGCATGTTTTTTGCTTTTGTTTTTGCACAATAAATTAGGAGTCTGAGTTAAACTGTTTCATTAAATAGAAAGTATACTAACAATAACACAAGCAGAAAATAATTAAAATTAAAACACATTGACATTTAGAATAAGTAATACGATTTTGAGACAGAATAGATGTCAGAAGAATGAAAGAAGAGGATTTTACTGATAAAAAAGAAGAGACCATATCGATACAACCAAGACTATACAGTTTTGATAACTCGTGGGAAATAGAAATCCAAAAATTAAGAAAATCTGGTAATTTAAAGTCAACTATAGTTATTGACCAGGTGATAAGAAGTGGGAGTTTGTTCTACATTTCACTTGTTTCAGGTCAACTATTAAGATGGCATCCTGATGAAGTAATAACAGATTTAATATTGTTTGAATCTCCTATAGGATTTGGAATGGGAGTAGTGGGAGGAACAGGTAACATAGATTTAAAAGGTAAGAATTGCGGATCATCACAAGCCCCACAAATATTTGTTGATCAAACAGGAAATCATTCAATAATAGTCCAAACAGGAGGTGGGGAGACATGGTATTTGCATTCAGGTCAAACAAAAGCAAAATTTATACAAAAACTTTGTTATTATTCAATTCAAAGTGTTGCGTGGAATTCAAATGAATCATCCAAGAATTCATCAGTTTCAGTAATAATAGGATGCAAAAATGGTATTATATTGACTACAATATTGGGACCTGAAATATCTTCCAGTTCAACTGTATTAAGAATACTATACGAAATTCCAGGTACTCCTATACTATGTTTATTATTAGACTCATTTAAAATTCAGGACCTGGAGAATTTTTGTAATAGTGACGAATGTGGTTCAAAAAAGGCGTCTGATAATGATATAGAGAGATACCAGTATGTGATAACAGTTTCAACTCCAAATAAGTTACTTATTTGGTACGGCCAGAATAGAATTATAGATTTGTTTCTGAAAAAAGACGATAAAGTTTTAGACTCCTCAACGTCTTCCCCAAAATCATGTCTTGAAATAGAAAATCTGCGAGAGGAATACGAATCCTCTGTATGCAGCAAAATAAGATTATTAGAGATTTCAGGCCACTCTTTTTTGGTGTGGATCACATCCAAGTTATTAAAGGTGTATTCAATAAACAGGAAAATAAAATTGGTTGAAGATAATATAGGAAGTTACATAGGAAATGTCAAAACACTTGAATTTAATAGAAATAATTTAAAGTTGCCAAATAGTGTTGAATGTTCCAGATACCATATTATAGCACTGTACGACGATTTTTTGGATGTTATATCAGTTATAACCGCAAAAAGTATAGCTAAAGTACCAATTAACAACGCATTAATCACAGGAAAGTATGTTGATCAAATGATAATAAGCAATAACAACAGTGTTGATTTAGATATGACAGACCTTAAAAGCAAAAACCACAGTTCTGGAAAAAGCGATGATTTTTCATCTGTGGGAAGTGCAAATACATCTTCTATAATTAGGTCACTTGCGACTGAATTTTCAAACAACTATAACAATTTAAGTTCACTGAGGAATAGTAATTATTTGGAAGAGGAGGTTGAGCTTTTGGATAAAATTAGCTTTGTTTGGGGGTACAGCAGTGAGAATTTGTACAAGATAAACATATTAAATGAGGGTGAAACCTTATGGAAGGAGTGGTTGTACATTGGGATGTATGGAGAGTCGTTAATTAGTTCTGAAAAGATAATAAGTAAATCAATTAGAGCAAGAAAGAGGAATCTAATACAAAAACTTCATTTTATAGATTTAATGATTAAGGGTGAAACAGAGGAAGCGATAAGTTTGTTATCTATAATAGATGAAGATCTTTCATTTAATGAGATATGTAATATTTTTATTCAATATTCCTGTTGGGAAGGGTTAATACTTTATCTTACTAACAAAATAGATCAGTTAGACCATGATTTCGACTTCAAAAACGAGTGCAACACAATCAACAGCAAACACATAAATAACAAAGTTGTGGATAGCGATAATCTAGCATTAAAATTCTCGGTTCTAGGATTATGGTTAATTGAATTAAACTCGTACGTTTCGTTTATATTAAAAGAAGATGACGCAGATGCCAGGTACTACTCAAATTTACTGCTCATATTACACAAAATTCACAAAATAGACGAGATAGAGGCAATAGTATACAGAATATTGGTTGAGTATAATAGAAGAATTGGAATAAACTACTATTCAGAATTAAGAAGAGAATGGCAAGTGTTAATTCAAGAATACATTTTTTACTCCCTAATTGACTTCAATTTGGTTAAAAAATGCTTTGAATTATTTGTCTCGATAAACAGTAATATTTCAAAAAGAGACGCGTTGCTTATTAAATACTCCCCTATATTGGGTTTACTGGACTCTAAAAAGTTTATATCACTTCTTAAAAGGCCCTCTTTCTCATCTATAAACATTAATTATGTATTGCCATATTTGATAGAGCTTAAACAGTTAAATAGCAATAAACCAGAAACCGATGAACTGAATAGACTATCCATATTTTTGATAGAATATTACATTTCACTCAACAATAAATTAAATAGCGAACAAAAACTAGAAAAGGTTTCAACGAGGGTTAAGTTGTTGATTCACACAGAAACATGGAAAGGAACTAAAACAATATGGAATGTATTAGCTATACTTTGTTCAAAGCTTGAAAATGGCGAGGAGTTTCTTTTATCGTATATAGCTCCATTGCTTGGAAAGGTGAGAAAGGACGATTGTGTTGTTGAATTAGAGTTTGAGAATGTTAAAAAAAAAGCAAGCAGCGACTGCATTAATAGTATATCACTTTTGGAATATAACATAGACTTTGATATACCTTTTTTGCTGAGTATATGCAAGAAAAAGCAATATAAAAAGCTAATGGCGTATGTATACTGTTTATTGGGGATGTATGATTCGGCAATGGGAATATGCATAAAGGAGTTAAACAACACTAAATTAGCAAAGGACATTATATATAATTTTATCGAGAACGGTCATTTAAGGAGAAAGTGGGTGTTAAATCTAATTAAACCTCTCGCCTACGACAAGGATATTCAAGGCTTGACTAGACTGCTGAATGCATCCCCAAGATATATTCTAACTCTAGGTGACATATTGGCAATTGTTCCAGATGACATTCAGTTGAGTTTTCTCAACGATATCATACAAAGTAGTATGAATCAATTTGACGATATTCTCCTTAAAAGAACAAAGCTCTACTCAAATTACAAATTATCAAACGATAATTTAAAAAATGATTTATTTTTATCTCACAAATGTTATAATATAATAGATCCAAAAACCGACTTTTGTTTAATATGTTGCAAAAACTTATTTAATTTTAAAGGATTTACTATAGAAGACGTCAAAGAGTTTATATCTGCACTGAAAATAAGTTCAAGGGACCATTTAAAGCTGGACACCATGTTAAATAGCTTTTTTACTCTTGTAAATAAAAATCAACGTCAGCACTATTTGTTTTTAAATAGTGACTTAAACACAAATATTCTCGTATTTCCGTGTTCACACTACTTTCACTTTGGTTGTTTTTTTTTTAAATACTCCGTTTTGATGAACAATGATGAAGCTACAAAGCTTAACAGAATTATAAATGGCATATGCAAACACTCTAAACTCCACTATTTAAACTGCATTGAAAATAAAAATAAACACGGAAAATCTTCAATTATTGAATCAAAACTAACTGAAAATAACACTCTTATTTACTTATATAACCAACTGATTAATGCTGTAAATGTTGACTGTCTTATATGTGGCGAACTCATGATTAGAAATATAAACAAGTCATTTTTAAGTGACAATGACATTAATGACGTTGACGATATATGAATGGGACAATTATTATTGAAAAAACAGCGTTTACGTATTCGAACCTAATTTAGTTAAGAAATTACCGTTAGCAATCACCACATTCGTTAATAATATAATATACATTACTAAGCAAGATGTGTCTTTTCCAAAAAAAAAAAAAAAAAAAGCTATTGATTTCACGTGAATATGTTATGGACACCTTAGCCGCTTCAACATGAGTCTAGTTATACCTTGTTAATATATTTAACTGAAGAAAAATAATTTTTCATTTAAAAAATCTACTGCATTGTACCCAAAGCGATTTCTCAATTTGAGACTGTATTTTCTGTGGCGCCAAAACTATTATGCATGTTTTGCATGTGCATGTTCTTCCCCACATCCGGTAGTTCATTTCCCATGATATGACTATTGCTAGAATGTACCATAGGACTGATTCCTATAGATATTACGTTGAATCCTATTTTAAATAGTTTTTGGTGGTCTAAGAAGTTTCTACCATCGAAAATATAAGCAGGTTTCTCCATTAAATTAAAAACGCTTTGGAAATCTATATTGGTAAAAGCGTCCCAATCTGTGCAAAATACAAGTGCGTGAGAGTCATTAAAACAGTCTTGAATATTTTTAGCTACAGTTACATTTTGGACTTTATTGCTATTGCAGCAAGTTTCTTTTGAACAAAGGTGATTTTTTTTTTCTAATTCAAAAATAATATTTTTCGAGTCAACACGAGGATCATGTATAAATAACTTTGCTCCTTCACCAATAAGTTTTTGGCATACAATGGCTGCAGGCGTTTCTCTTACATCAGATGTGTCTTTTTTAAACGAGAATCCCAGTATTGATATTTTTTTGTTTTTAATGTTGTTAAACATGTATTTTATAATCCTTTCAGAAAAACAGTTTGTCTGATAATCATTCAACTCAGATATGCTCTTCCAATACAAGGCATCTTCCTTTAAGTTGTAATGTTCAAACAAATACGATAAACACAATATATCTTTTTTGAAACAACTTCCACCAAACCCAAGTGATGCGCCTAAAAACTTACTTCCTATTCTGTTGTCGCACCCTACTGCGTTTGAAACCTGATTAATGTTTGCTCCTGTTAGTTCACAAAGTCGTGAAATAGAGTTTATGGACGATATTCTTTGTGCTAAAAAGGCATTAGATGCTAGTTTTGTTAATTCTGAACTCCAAACACTAATCATCAAAATCTTGCTTTCCGGGATCCAATTTAAATATATATTTTTGAGTATATCCATACTATACAATGTATATTTGCAGTCCATTTTTCCACCTATAAGCAACCTATCCGGATACTCCAAATCATATATAGACGTTCCTTCTGATAAAAATTCTGGATTTGATATAATTGAAAATTGTATATTCTTATTTATTTTACAAGAATTTAGTGTTTCCAACAATAAATCGCATGTTTTAACCGGAACTGTAGATTTTTCAATTATTATTTTGTTTTTATTTGAATATTTAGCTATTGATCTAGCACATTCCTCCCACATTGATAAGTCAGGTATGCTGCCTTTACCAACTCCATAACTTTTTGTTGGTGTGTTTACTGCTATAAATAAAATGTCGCATTCCTTAATCACCATTTCTATATTTGTTGTAAAAAACAAATTAATATTTTTCGTTTTATCTAATATATTGTTTAACCCAGGCTCATAAATAGGTGGTACTGATGAGTTCCATTGATTTATTCTCGTTTCATTCACATCTGCAACATATATCTTTAAATGTGGACATTTGTATGCCATTACTGCCATCGTAGGTCCTCCTACATATCCTGCTCCAATACATCCTATTTTGGTCGTATCTAAATTGTAATTATCGTTCATTATTTGTGTCAATTGATAGTTAAATTAAAACTATTGTGGTCAATTCTAACTCTATGAACAAGCAGAAAGTTTAAATTTATCTAACATATTGCTTAAAACAATACATTACATATATATTTGTATATATGTATTATCTGAAACTATACACCTAAGTACGTAAATTACCTGAAAATTAAACAATATTTAAGAAAACAAATTTAAAATTTGAATTTTTCCTCTTTTAATTATAATAACTTCATTATTTTAACCTCATTACTTTTGATATGTTATCCTATTTTCAAATTTAATATAATTTAGCTAACCTCGAATTTAAGTATAATAATGTTGCTTTGCAAATTAAATACATAAAACATTATATATGTAAAAAATAGTTGAGAAAACAAACAAAATATGATGCCACTTTCACTTATAAATCTACAACTATTGCATTAAATATGAAAAAATATAAACTATTCAAATTAGTTTGAATTGAACCTCAAAGCTAATCAGTTAAAAAAAATATAAGTTATATGGTTTCCATTACTTTTAAGTACCCCATTAAATAACAAACTTTGTTTCGTAATTCAGGAATTTGATTTACTAAAAATTATTTGCAATATGATTGCACAAATATTATATATAATAAATTAAAATAAATAATAACCAGTAAATTTTTATCTTGTCTGTTTTTGGAATACCCATTCTGTATTGTCTAAAGGACAAACATTTCTTGTTTTGAGCCATCTAGAAATACAATGCAAATGAAATGCATGATTACATTGTCCCCATGTTACAGAACACTCCTCATTTCTCTGTACTGCACCAGTGTTTGCTTGACATTCAATACATAAATCCATAATGTGATTTCTACATATTGCACAATTATCTACAATAATATCCCAAGACCACAGTGCTACTGCATTCCATTTTTTTATCTCAAACCTTTTATGTTGAGTCGTACTTGCCTGTTCATCAGTCATATTACGTTGTTCAAATACTTAACATTATCCAGCTTGTTCTTAGCCTCTTATTATATTTATCCTAAACTCAATACTCTTGGAAGTGTATTTTATCATTCAAAAATAAATTTGTACGGCGGGGTCTATCACCGTGTTGCTGTTAAAACAAATGATATAAAGATTTCTATTTTTCTGAAAATATATTAAGCTAACACACAAAGTTATATTATTATTTAACCAAACAAATAACTTTTAAAAATTGCTTAGTTTATTTTTTCAGGTATGTGTTTTCCCACTAAACAAGTGACCGCTTAAGTGATTTCTATGGCGCCTACTTTAATGTCACGTTGGACACTTGTATTTAACTCAAATTTTAAATAATATTTATGTGATATAAAAAGGTGTAAATTACTGGAAAAAATGGCTAAAGGTTTAAGGAGTAAGGTGAAAAGAAGGTTTCGTACGGCAAAGAGACTATTGATAAAGAACACGCTGGAGTTAAAGAGAAATATAGAGAAGTCCAATGAGCTTAGAGAAATAGGTGAAGGTACTTATGTAAGAAAAGATCTTCCATTAAACGCTTTTTTATATCCGGATAACTGCAATGCTATTTTTCCGCAAAAGAACATAAACATTTCTGTAGACTTTAGATCTGAGTCAATAAGTAACATAGCAGGTTATATGGGACCCGGTAACAGAAGAAAATATTATCCAGGCGAAAACGCACCTGCACTTAGTATAATGGGAAATGGTAATTTGACTAATAGTAGGGATGTAGAAATAGTAAATAATATGAGCATAAGTGGAATGAATATAGATAACGTGAACAATCAGAATAGTAATCTAGCTATAAACAAAGATAAGAGAATATCTATACCTGTAATAAAAGATAATATAAAGGGTGCGTATGAAGCAAGTTTTAAAAATAATGTCAGAGAAAAAAGTAAACTTAAGTAGTTAGTATTTACTTCCTCTTCAATTAAGTTTTTCATAACTTATTCATTCTCATTTCAAATAGCTTTATTGTAATTAATATAATGTTTAAGTTGAAAAAATAAACTATGCAAAACAATTTAATAGTACATATATATAATCTTTTTGTCTATAAAAATACAATATTATCACGCATCAAACAGCCTACAAACGTAAGAATTAGATTGGGTAATGTATCTCACCCATCTGTAGTTGTTTTGTCCAAATTTGTCTGATATTTTTAAATGCTTTATTTGTATGTTTGACAAATTAAACATCGGGATCTCAAAGCTTAAATTTAAAGGTCCGATTTCTTTTTTTATTCTGTTTAAATCAATTTTAGAATCAAAGTTTATTTTAGCTTTCAAAGCCACTTCGGAACCACTGTATATTTTTTTAATCTTCCAAACAATTATATTGTTTTTTTCATCAAATTGTGAAGACTGTGGAATAGGAATAAGTGGATTTATTGTTTCAAATGTAACAACAGAGGTTTTTTTTCTAACTGGACATATTAATTTAAGATTTGTAGCAAAAGAAGATTCTGGAATTTCAACTTTCAATTTAATAACCACATCATATTTAGAGGATTTTATCTCATTGTTTAAAGGTTCAATTAGAGTTACAATTTTAAATGGAACTTTGAAAAAACCATTAGATATTCTATAATTCATTACAATTAATTCTCCCTCAGGTGGCTTGAGAGTGATGGACTTGTTTTTAAGAAATTCATCTATATCAACACATTCATGAAAATTAAAATCATCAATATACGTAACTTGGTTATCCTGTGTTTTAGTATCTATACTGTCAAGTGAATTCTCTTCTTTTAATACAATATCATTCGAAAATTCTAAATTAAGCTCTGGTTTACCAATTAAATAGCTTTTCATTAAAATTCCGCCTTCAATGTTAAACCTAACCACCTCACTTTTGCTATTTAATACAACACTTATTCTTTCAAACACATCCACAAATACTTCATTATTTCTTTCAATAACTGGAACTGAATTTGTCAAGAATGCCACTACTTTGCTCTCAGTAGTGTTATTTGAGATCGTTGTTACCGGATTTATCGGTCTTTGTGACGCGTTACTAGATATTGTTTTTGGTCCGCTCCCTAATGTGTTTGAACTTAAAGAATTATTACTATTTATATGATTACTTACAGAAACTCTTGACAATGAATTATTTGGAGGAAACAACCCTATTGGAAGCATTGAAAGACCACCTGAAACCGTATTTGTAATACCCAATATATGCTCAGCAGTGAATATGTCATTTCTCCTATAGTAATTTTCGTTGTTTAATATTTTTGTTTCATTATAAACACAGTATTTAAGTTGATCGGTATTCACCAACTGAGGGTACCCATAATCAATTATTTCATCTATAAGTTCATATAAAAGAATGAAATTTCTTCTTATAGAATCCTCGTTTATAACACCACAAAAATCCCTAGTTAACTTTATTATTCTATACAGCAACTCTAACACATATGTTGGGCTCACATCATACTCTGAGCTCAATATGAAAAACAAACCATTTTGACGCAAATATATGTAATTTATTTCATCATAGTATATTATTGAAGGTTCATCATTGTTGTTCAATTTCATTTTTTTGTAAAATAGGTCTTGAATTCTACCTAAGCATCTCTCCTCCCCTACATCTTCCTCACGAAAATCTCTCATTATTATTGTGTCGCCTCTTGAATTTAAAATAAAAAACTCCTTCAACATTTTTTCCTTGTTACTCCCTCCTCACAATATTAAATGTTACCTTGCAGACAAATTTACTAATAACGCCCATTGGCGCGCGCGCCATGAGTTTGTTATTTATTATTAATAGTAATATATTAAGAGTAAATAAATGATAACGGATGAACGAGTGGTAGATAATATAGTTATTTTAGTTATTAAACGCAATAATTATTATATATTATGTAAAAGTTAATTTAAAAAGCCTTAGTTTTCTTCAAAGTTAGATTACAGAACTAAAGTAAATAAAAGCATGCTTTGAGTCGTGATATCTGAATTGATATTAACAACCACTTGAAGTGTTAATTAACAATTATACAAGATATCTCGTATTTGGCACTGCGATAAAAATCTGAGAATAAAGGGAGTGTTTCCATTTTATTCTTATGGTTCATGAACATTGGCAGCTACTTTAATCCATGTTAAATAGGAAGTAGTCGCTTCTATTGCATGATTACAATAATTTGAACAAGTATAAATATAAATTAACTGTTTAAACGAGTAACAATTAACATTGCATTCTATTTGTCACGTCTCTGCATTGATGTTAAGTGTGTATTAGTTATGCTATTGCCTACTTAATATTTGCTTTAGTGCTTTGGCGTATACCCAAGAGTGCTATAATAAATATTATATTATCAACTACTAATGAAAAAAATAAATTGTTTGTGTTAATAACCGATACAAGCAAATTAATTAGTATTGAGACAGAAATTGTATAAATAAAAATTAATTTAATACACTCAAGTAATATGACCTGCAATTTACTGTGAATAGGACGGTATAATATAATATTCACTCACTTCTGATTCTCTTATTTTGCACTGCTTTATCTTGTGAGTTTTGTTCAACAAATCCTTTTTCGTTCTTATTTGTCGTACTTGTGTTATGGAATTCTTCAAGGCATGTATATGCCATAAAAGCAGGATAGGACTGGGTTGCTGTAAGTTGCATTGCCCAGTTAGAATCTTCTTCAAATTTATTGGCATAGTAACCAATGAAATCTAATGTAAGTTGCTCTTCCATTTCAATCTCTGAATTGTGATTTTCATCAGTACTTAAAAGAAAGGTGGTTGTATTTGATATATTTGAAGTGGGTAGGGAAGAACCTGCAGCAACCATATTGTTGTTAACGCAACCATCAATAGGAGCTGGACGTATTACAAATATCAGTTCCCCTCCATGTTCTGAAAATATATTTGACAACTTGTAAGCAGTCAAACCTCCGTCTACATAAATGATTTCGATTCTCCAACCAAGAATGTTTGATATAGCATCAATTAGATTGCTTCTTTCTTTAATATAATATTCGTTTAATGTTTGATTTCTTTCTTGTTCTTGGTGATATTTGTTTTTTAATACAGTATAATCTTCAATATTACATTTATCTTCGTTCACCTCTCGCATACTTAAGCTAGACTTGTTTTTTTCATATAATTTTATTTTGTCACTCATTATAATTATTTTGTTTTTAAGTTCTTCATTTTGATTCTGCAAATTATTTGACGTTTCCAGTAGAGAATCCCTTTCTTGAGTTAATGTATCATAAGCAACTCTAATACTCCAATACGTTTTTATTTCCTCGTTTCTCAGTTTTAACTCGTTTTCTAAATGAGTGATTATTTTCATTTTCTCTTCCAAAACTAATTTATTTGTATCTTGACCGTTAATTATACTAGTTCTGCCACTGTTTATTTCTCTAGTTTTTGTTGAGTCTAACAACATTAAGTTATTATCTAAATTAGAATCTGAAGTTCCACATTTAATATTTTTAATTGTCTCCTTGCCATTTAACGTTTTTCCTTCTTTATTTAAACACTCCTTTAATACAGAGATCTCACACTCGAGTTTTTTATTATTTTCAGTCAGCAAATTGATTTCGTTAGTTTTTAAGGTTAATTCATCCTCATAATACTTAATTTCTCTCTGACTAACTTGTAAATTACTTTCTAAAACATCTACTTTATTCTCTAATTCTATTTTAGACGACTCTATTACTGTTTTTGAAACCAAAACATCTTGATATCTTCTCTGGAATTCAAATATTGCACTTAATACACTTGTAGGAGATATGCCATTGTCCTTTATATTTCTATCTCCACTCAAAATTTGATCTGAATTATTACTATTGTCCTCAATTTCGTTTAAAGACTGTGAATTTTCAGCCAACTTCTCTTCTGATATAGGTTTATCGTCTTCCTTCAGACCAGATTCAGTGAAAACTGCTCCATTGTTGTATATTCTTAAATTATGAGTGTATCTTAGGGCCATAGTTTCCCACTGTTTAATTTGTTGATTTAATGTTGAATTTAGTTTCTCCAACTCTATCATTTTTCTTAGCCATTCTTCAGCCTGCAATAGTTTTTGCGATTGTTGTCTTATTAACTTTTCTTGACTGTTCCACTTTTCCTTTAACTCCAAGTAATTCCTTTCGCTGTCCTCCAAAACTTGAAGTCTACCCTTATATTGTTCTATTAAAGATCTGTAATTCTTACTCACAAGCTGTTCATCTTCTGCCATTTTTAAAAGTTTCTCTAATTCTGTTATTCTGTATTTATTGTGTATACAGTCCTCATTTAGTTTTTGTATCTGAAGATCCCTGTTATTTATTTCAATAGAATATTGTTTTTCAATATCCTCCTTCTGCAGCAACACCATATCATTCAATTTATTGCACTTTAACTCCAATTCACTATTCTCGCTTTTTAATTCTGATATTTCGCTCCTATATTTAGATTCAATTCTCATGCTTTCCTCCTCTATTTGTACTTTTTCCCTCGTCTTTTCATTCAATTCCTCTGACTGTCTGTTTAGCTTGCCTATAAGATCCTCATTGTTACTCATTAATAATTTGTTTCTTTCTTCCAAATTTGAATTCATTAACTCTAATCTAGTTTTTTCTTCTGTTATTTTTTCATTCCTTTTCTCCAAATTATAAACCCTTATTTCAGATTCTTTTTTGTACCCCTCATATTCTTGTCTCAACTCATTCATTTTAGTCTTCAAATTCACATATTCTGACATTTCCGAAAATTTTGAATTTAATTCCTCCAATTCTAATTTATATTTCATATTCTCTTTACTCACGTCAATCAGCTTTTTAGACAATCCCTCTATTGTATTGTTCATTTCAAATTCTATGCACTCTTCCAATCCATCATCCCCCAGCAAACCATCCAACCACTGACAAATCTCTTGGGCATATCTTTTTGCTCTTCTATTCTGTCCAAAATCAGACATTTTCCTGCTATTCTTATTCTACGTAAGTAATATGCAAGGGAAAATCAATCTTTTGAGAGTTAATACCTACATCAAATCACCACTAAGTCTAATACGAATCCCCATCTAACTTCCTCTTGTTACTTGTCCCTGTTTTATTGAACAACCAAATTCTTTTCCCTTCTCTTTGCTCATACAATTTATTCTAATGTTACAATTAGTCTGTTTTTTTACCGCCATTTCTACACACTAGGCGAATAGAGCTGTGTCGTTACTAGACTTAAAAATGAATTTGTCAGTTATAAAAAGCGAGTCAATTTACTTTTAAATTAACATAAAATTAAAACTTATTAAAGCAACTATCAAGCATGGACCTACACAAATTCTTGCGTTAAATTTTGTATAAAGAGCTATGTTGTTATTTTAAACGGTGGAGTATAAATGTGTGTAATGCACTTCAATTTGTGTATCTAGTGTTATCGTAAAATTAAATCATTCTGTCCGTTAAACACCTATACTGATTTGCAATAACGGCTAAATTAAAATGTGAAATCTACTTATTAACATGAGTGAAATTGGTGAGTCTAGTGTACTTTCATTTACTCAAATGGGATTCCTATTACGTTGCTTATGTGCTTTAGTATGTCACTTTGAATATCATTTTCTATGGTTAACAGTTCTAGTAGATAGTCATTTTCTCCGCGTAGTTTTCTTCCTCCTAATATTGACTTTGAAATATTACTGTTATTTTCTTTTTTAACACCACTGATAGTCACATCCGCAGTTGACCCTTCAACACGGTTGCATTTTCGTCCCTCAATTTTGTAACCCTCATCATTAAAGTACTCTTCTTCCTTAAAAAAGCGTAATTCACCGCCAACCGCACTCTGACCTCCTTGTTTCTCCAGTGTAGAGTTACTTTGAACGCAGTTATCGCACATTTCGCATATGCATTTAGGCTTTGTTTTACTGTTCACGTCGTTCTTAAAGAGAAAATTTTCGTATTTTTTTTGAAGTTCACTAATAGTTCTCTGATAGCACTCAATTAATTCTGTTCTTTCTTTGCAGCTTAACTTTAACAATGAATACTCAACATCGAGTTCCAAATCCTTACACAATTCGGCTTCCTCATCTCCCGATCCATTCTCATTTATCATAGTGTCTATCATATATTCAATATTGCTTATTCTGGAAATAGACGTCTCAGTGCTGTCAATTGCTTTTTTAATCAAATAAAAATCTTTATTGTTATCGCAACTTTTTGAATTGGCTCTCGCCCATTCTGTTCTGAGCTTATCCAAATCGTCCTTCAAACGTCTCGCTTCCTTTTCCTTTTCTAACCTAAGTTCGCCCTCGATATCGTATTCGCCCAAAACAGTGAGTATATTTTCTATCATTCTAGAAATACTTTCATATCTTTCCCAGAAATTTGTATCTCGACCGCTCTCGCTCCTTGAGGACTCAACCTCAACCAGGGAGCTTGGAGACTCCTCTGTGGTTCCCGGACTCGTGCTTAGATCGCAATTATATTGAGCTCTCTTCATCTCCTCCCTTTCGCTCCATATCTTTAAAGACAAAAGCGTGAGTTCACTACAAACAATGAAACCTCAAACAACGGAGGGATAAACTAAGCTCAAAAACAAACAACTTTAATTCAAGGTTGAAAACAACAGAGACAAAACGAGTACATAAGATAGCAGAAGAAACTATCACCACAGAATATTATCCTCTTCGTGTTGTTTTGTCGCAGGCCTTGTTCTCACACAAAAATCAAGTGAACTGTCCATCCAGATCTCCCTATTTCTCTCCCTTTCTTAGCAAAAATCCTCTACTTTAAATATATTTTCAACTCTCCTCGGCTAATCTAATTAATTGCACTATGTGAAACCTCTTGCCCCCTCCAGAAGCTAACGCCGCTGATTCGCGCCTAAACTAGATACCCCAAAACGGTATTGCACAAAATCCTATTATAAATTTATAAGTAACCTCTTTCTGCTAAATGGCCAAGGTCGCTGAAATAATTATAAAACCGCATATATCTTCCCGACGTTCTTGCGGAACCTTGCAGCAAGCTCGTTTTGGACGGTCGTGTTTACTCGTGAAACTCACAGAACCAGAGTTCTCAGGCACTAAACTGGCGATTTCACCTACTTTGGTCCTTCCGAGCAAACTCAGAATTCCCCCATTTAAAAGCAATGAGAGGCTAAGGCAGGTAGAAAGAGAGCATTCTCGTTTTGAGCTGTGTTGAAAATACGCTGTTTTCAAGTATCATGACGCTGTTTTGAGTCCTTTTCTAAGTCTACACGCTAAGCGAGCACGGTTTCCCAAAAAACTTACTTACTTCACCCTGAAGAGTTGAACTGACCCTTTCTTCTTTATCCTTTATTTTTTCCATTTAAAAAAATATATGTCAGTAATATGTATCGTCTCTAGATAGACGTATCAATTACGCGTCAAAAAAATACCGTTTGGAGTAAAATTGGAGAGAAACGACCACTTTTCTGATCTTATATTCCCGAACTAGTTTTAAAGTTTTAATTCGTAAAAGCTTATAAATATTAATAAAAAAGGGGGATAACTCAAGTTTGAACTTATCGTCTTTTTATGTAAGCTTTGAAAAACTTAATTTAAAGCCAGAGAAACGGCGTGAATATATACATAGTCTATTTAAACATTGGTTTTTGAAGATAAAGCTTTTTTGTGTATTGTATACAACAAGTCTGAGAACTGGAGGCAGGAACAACTGTGAACATAATTAAACTCCGATTCAAGGGTATGAATTAATACAGATGCAACACTGCGCCGTTCCAGGTAACACCTTGTCAGTGCTTGCTCCGCAACTGGGGTCTGCTTTGCAATTGGGCTCTATTTTGCAAAACGCCTCTAACAGCTCGAGTTCAGGGATCGTTCCTCTCAGGACCTCTCATACGCAAAATGGGCAATCTCCATCTCCGTCCCAAAGACACAGCGTTAGTCAACAATCAAGCACAAGTATTTTAGTCCCACAGAACCACTTCGAGAACAACTCTTCGTCTTCCTCTTCCTCGTCATCGTCTTCTTCTTCCTCCTCCTCTCCGTCATCCTCAAGTCTTCTGGTTGACATCATCTGTGAGGTGGCGGACTTCAGTGTTGACTTGGCTCTTAGGATATCCCAGAGAGCAGGCACGCAATGGAGACCAAAAATACTGAGTCACCAAAAACAGATGAAGAGACCAATCACGAGACAGCCTTTTGAAGATCCGAACAAACCTAAAAGACCTCACAACGCCTACACTCTTTGGTGCGAGCACATAAGACAAAAAGTGCGTGAAAAAGACCCTACCAGATCGCTGCATATAAAGGATCTAGCTGAAATGTGGAAGAATCTACCAGAGTTGGAGAGGTCTCCGTGGGAAAGAAAGGCCCAAGACGTCAAGCAAAAATATCTCGTTGATATGGCTACTTATCGTACTACGTCTGGTTCCCCTTCCCATCCCCAACCCTCAACGAGCACCCCTCCTTCGAATTCTATGCAACAAATATCTGGAATCCCAAACCAAAGGGAGTTTTACTCGTAGACTCCGTGTTTGTTCCCTTGATTGCGTGGCACTCTGGATGAGTTTTGAATTGTTCTACTTGCAGTTATTCCAAACGCCATGTTTGTTTATCACTGGTAACGAACAACTAGTTAGTTGAACCAAACGCGACTTTTTCATGTGTGGAAAGTATTACTTGTCTATTCTCACTCAACTTTTTGTTAATTCTTTTTTATTTGTTCGTTCGTTTCTGTATGCAAATTCCGGTTCTGGTCAACAGAAGCTTATGGGAGTCGCTTATTCAAGTCGCACTCTGCAGAGGCAGTCCTTGCTTCGGGTGTTTGATCCAACTGCTCTCAAAAGGAATCTTAACATCCAATTGTTCCTCGTCCTCAATCCCTATGTCCTGAAACGACTTGTATTTTTCAATCAAGTCACCGTCAAAATACACCTTGATGCTGTCGTACACTTCACTCTCAGTCAGTCCAGGTGCAACCAGGTTCCTTGAGATGTACAACACTATCTTGTTTACTTGGTCTTTTCTAAACACCGCTACGTTTAGAGTTTTAATTACCCTCATTTCAGCTTCTCTTCTTTTGTAAACCTTTACGTTTAGCTTAAATATCGACTGCTTTTCATCGCTGCGTTCGCTCCCCCCTGTCTTCTTATCATCCTCATCATCGTCCTCGACAGTTATTACTGCCGACTCGCCGCTGTCATTTTTGTTTGAACTTTTCCTCTCTTTTTCTAGTAGTTCTCCGTTTGACCCAACGGGGTAATCTCCGCACTTAGTACCACCACGTGATAACTTAACCTTTTTTTCCACCCTTGGATTCTTTAAAGCATTGTTCCTCCTTTTAGATGACTTTCTGAGTCTTTTTTCAACTGCCTCCTTGGATAAACTTACATCCTCGCCAAACAGCAGCTCGTCATCGTCTATTGTCTTCCCAGCTGACATTTTTAACTTGTCAAAAAGCCTTATCAACGCCTTTTCATGCACAAACAGATTCAGAAATTCCAGAAACGCGTGTACTCGGGAAAATCACATTTTAACTAGGAAGCCTGTCCGTAGCTACGCCATCTTACATATCGCCTTTGCGTACAGAGAATTACATTTACCTCAATAGGTACAGTCCAAGTGAACAAATTAGTTTGCACTCACCATATCCTGGGACTGCAATTCGCAAATAAGTGCTCGCAGGCTAAATATTAAAGTTCGCTTAAGCGACATAGGAATATTCAGGAAAACACAGAGACCGACCCCCTCCCCCTCCCCCTCCCGTCCCCTCACCTCCCCTCCCGTCCCCTGCCTTTTTCTCTGGGTTTGTTCTCCCCAGTTATTTAAATGCAATAAATTAAACAGTGAAGCAACTTTACAGATGGAAAAGCAGATAGGTATGAGCGAACGGTTAAGAAAACAAATTCACACGGCCGTGTACTTTCTAAATTAACACTTAACAGTCGTTGTACTTAGAAAATTCAATTTGGTCTGTATCCGATCTGCTAAATTCAAACGGATACATACTCACTTTCAATGTGTCTTTCTCGGGCGAAATGATTTGTTCAGTTGAGGGAAGTACGCAGCTATTCTTGTTGTTGACTAATTCTGATGGAGGAGTTAAACAAAACTCTTTTATGTCGTTCCACTTGCACACCTTCCGGACTCTGTAACTTGCGTTTTTAAAGTGGTTTTCCCACTTTGACTTTAAGTCAAGGTCCTTTTTAATCATATCTGATATAACATTGCCGCTATAACCGGTAACCATTCTTAACAATGCCTCCTCCACCTTGGATTCCGGCAAATAATCAATGCTGAACTTTTCGTTACTCAACAGCACCTCCTCTCCATCCAACTTAATATTTTCCGTTGTGATCTCATTGGTATCGTATTCAGATGCGAGAGTCGCATGTTTTATACATGTATTTATCAAGTTTAAATCATAATAATACACGGGATCTAACGATGGATACAACCAATTTATATCCTTTTTATCTTGTGCAAAACTGAATCCTTTATCACTTCTCGTCCTCACAATTGCTTTTTTCCAGTTTATCCTCATTTTAACCATATAGTTCTCGTAATTATTCTCGTCCCTGTTTACAGAAAGTATTTCCCATTTTCCATATCCTATTATTTGTCTAGAGTAGTTCTCCAATTCGCATCCGCTCGTTGAATTATACTCATAACGAATGAACTCGACGTTTTTTGAGGGCTTGGTTGTATAGTTTCTCGTTTCTCTTATGTGTATTCTTTTGTTCCCCAGCCACTGACAACCTTTTACTGGTTCTCTCACCACGTCTCCCATTCCACTATTCATTTTTTCACTGCTTTCCCATTTACCACATATATAGTCATTTAGATACTGATTGTTGCTCTTTATGATGTCGGTATTTAAAAGCAACTTTCCACTGACTGAATTAGGTTAGGGGAATTAATGTGTAATTTTTAATTTAGAATAAGATTGTATAGGCCCGTGTGCCAAACAGTAACTTACCGATGTAAAACAATACGTTCTCAGTTAGCAAAATGAATAATGCAATGTACAAACTCATTATTGCTTCTTTCTAGTTATCTAGTCCAATTATATTAGAAAATCACCTTTAAGTGAACTGTATTTCATTCAGACTTTAATTTAAGAAAGCCCCATTAACACCAACTTATGTTTAGTTTTATTTGAAGTGCCCTAACAATTCATGATTTAACTATATTTCATAAGACTTATTCATGTTTAACTCGCACTCATTGCCCTGCTTTTTAAGTGGCCTCATATCTTCACATTAATTAATCTGCATACTTAACCCCAACCAACTGTGTACGCACTACACACAATATTACACACAGCAATATAAAAATTACAACTAGTTGCAGATTAAAGCAGAGGTTCGAAAAACGCCTGCTCGAGTCCGCACTAAATGACGTATACTCAATTCTTCGCTAAAAACGTTCGAATTTGCATTTCAACAAAATCCGATCATTACCTGTCTTCACCTCTGGTCTATTCAAAATCCTATCCCACCCTTGAACGTGGCTTCTCTTAATTTTCTGCTATTTCTCAGAGAAAACGTCCCCACAAATCGCGTTTTTCGCAATGGCCTTGTCTGACCAAGACAACGAAACGAGTCGAAACAACTCAAAGAGGCAACACACTCGGGAGAAATAAGACAGCGTACGCCCATTGCCATATCTAAAGTCTCTCAGACTCTTGCACACTCCCTACAGGAAGAACTGCTGTTTCTTCTCAAATGCTATTCTAATTTGAAAACAACGGCAACTTGTCACCATTGCTAACAACTATATTAAAAATACATGTTGCGCCGAGACGTGACGTATGCAATAACTATTATAAGATTTAGAATGAATTTACATGTAAATGCAAGGGTATCGGAAGAATAGACTCTGACTTGAATAATGTATTTGAAATATAGTTTGTAAAGCAACTCGATGCGTGTAGGCGTTTTTATTTGAAGAGTGGACGCAATTAGATGGATACATAATTTTTTCAAAGAACGACTGCCTAAAAACTCGTTTGCAATTAGTATGTTTTCTGCCGTTTCTCGTTAAAAATTGCAAGCAGGGGGGATATAAACATATTTAAGAACTGTGACTAACTGCAAATTTCCACTCCGAACAAGAGCGTTAATTCATCTAACGTAACTCCTCTCAACGCAGTAGTCATTTTGGATAATATTTATCTATACAGATATTACAATAGTAGACACCATACGTTTAGATAAAAAATGCATTTAATGCATATACTAGTGACAGATAACAGTGTGCGTTTCTATAACATACATGAGGAAATTAGATTTAAAATAAACAGCGGAAGTAAGTGACAGTTGCTACTGTATTATACTGTAATAGGCAATATAGCAGTGCAACTACGGTAGAGTAAAGCACTTGTCAGAATAAAGTAAAGTTGTAGAATTTGTACATATATGTAAACACAAGTAAAACTGACCAATAAGTAATAAGTTGATTTGATAGCAATAAACAGTTTTATTTTAACCGTGGCTACTGATAAAAGATACGAGTAATAATAACCTACAAAACAATATCTCACTATATAAAATGGGTAACGCAGCAATAGCACATGGAGGAGCAAAGTTAAGGACTCCAAGAGGGGAGCAACACGCTCACGTAGGGGAGAAGCACAAGGAGGAACCAAACAATCAACAGGGAACTAGGCCGAAAGGCGCAGAGGACAAAAAGAGTGCCTCTTTAATTCGTCATGAGAGAGGAAGTGTGACAACGGGAATGTTTGTGGAGAGTGGAAGTGGCACGTTTGCCGAGAAATATAGCATTACGTGTATGCTAGGTAAAGGTTCATTTGGAGAAGTGCTCAAGTGCAAAGACAGGGTTACAAATATGGAGTATGCAGTTAAGGTGATAAGTAAGGCGAGTGCTAAAAACAAAGACACCAGTACGATATTAAGAGAGGTTGAATTACTGAAAAAACTGGATCATCCGAATATAATGAAATTGTTTGAAATATTGGAAGACTCAACAAGCTTTTACATTGTTGGTGAATTATACACAGGAGGTGAATTATTTGATGAGATAATAAAAAGAAAAAGATTCAGTGAACATGATGCAGCTAGAATAATAAGACAAGTGTTTTCTGGTATAACATATATGCACAAAAACAACGTAGTTCACAGGGATTTAAAACCGGAGAATATATTATTGGAGTCTAAGGAGAGAGACTGTGATATAAAGATTATTGACTTTGGACTGTCCACATTTTTCCAACAAAACACCAAAATGAAGGACAGAATAGGTACTGCATACTATATAGCACCTGAAGTACTGAGAGGCACATATGACGAAAAATGTGATATATGGTCAGCAGGTGTTATACTATACATACTATTATCGGGAACACCACCGTTTTACGGAAAAAACGAGTATGATATATTAAAGAGAGTGGAAACAGGCAAATATGCATTTGATTTACCACAGTGGAGAAGTGTATCTGAAGATGCAAAGGATTTAATCAGAAGAATGTTAACCTTTCACCCATCAATGAGAATATCGGCAACACAGTGTCTGGAACACCCGTGGATACAGAAGTACTCCTCAGAAACTACCACAATCAAGGACCTACCTTCACTGGAGTCTGCAATGACTAATATCAGACAATTCCAAGCCGAGAAGAAGTTAGCGCAGGCTGCATTGTTATATATGGCGAGTAAATTAACCACTATAGACGAAACTAAACAGTTAACTGAAATATTTAGAAAATTGGACTCTAACAATGATGGTATGTTGGATAGGGATGAATTGATAAGGGGGTATCACGAATTCATGAGACTCAAAGGCATTGATTCTAGTTCATTGGTTCAAAACCAAGATACAAACATTGAAGATCAGATTGACGGATTAATGCCATTATTAGACATGGACGGATCTGGTTCAATAGAATACTCGGAGTTCATTGCATCTGCGATTGATAGAACAATATTACTTAGTAAAGAGAGGATGGAAAGAGCTTTTAAAATGTTTGATAAAGATGGTTCTGGCAGGATATCCACAAAAGAATTATTTAAGTTATTTTCACAGGCAGACAATACCATCAAAATGGAAGAGTTGGAAGCAATTATTGAACAAGTAGACAATAATAAAGATGGTGAAGTCGATTTTAATGAATTTGTTGAGATGCTACAAAACTTTGTTAAACCAAATAATGACTAAATAATTATGCATCATCTATATTTTGATTTACATTTAGTGTTACAATTAAAGATTAATTAAATGAAGTGCATCATAAACAGGAATGTGAGTAATTGTTTAGATTTTATTTAGATAGACTTTCATTTTGTTTTTATTTCATTAAAATTAGTGAAACCATAAGTCTTGAAACTGAATAAAACAAAAGTAAATAGTCGTAGTAAATTTGTATTTACCACCTCTTTTCTCTCTGCAGCATTACTCGGTTTAACGTTTGTTCATTGGAAAGTGCGAGACAACTACGTAGGCAATTTAGAGGAAAAATAAGAATTTATTAAACTCCCGTAATTGGTTTAATGTGTTCAATAATAAAATATCTCAATATAAATGCCTATAAAACACAAATACATGCTAATTACATCCTTATCTATTTTATATCTACAAGTATTGTTTAGAAAGCAATTTCAGCTACAAAAATCGAAAATATATATAATGTTCAAGAAAAGTTATAACCTTAACTTATTAATTCTCCTTCACTCAATTCTCACTACTCTTTACCTTCATTGTCGCTATTTTTATTAACGGCTTCTGGCTGAACCTGTTCTTCAATATTATGATCAGCACCCATTATACTTGCTCTTTTTTTCTCACTAGGTATTGTTTTTTGTGAACTAGTTAAATAAATAACTGCCAATTTAAAGGAACTTACGCCAGTATTTTTATGTTGGTAGCAGATTCAGGAGTATCCATCCCAGGTATTTTTATGGCGTCGGGCATTTCAGAACTAAATAACTATTTAATATGAACAATGAAATGGCCAAACAACTTACGTATCAACTACCTCACGGGGGTTTTCCTCTTTCACTCCTTGTCCTTCGAATGTCTGTATGTTCGAAAAAAAAAGTTAATTGGTTTAAAACAATAGTTAAATAGTTTGCATTTGTTACTAACGCATTATTATTGTTTTTTGTTGTGACTTACGTTTTCCTGCTTTTTTTTTAATTTTGCTCTGTTATTAAAAAATAAAAACAAATTAAAAAAATTTAGAGTTAATTATTTACAAATTTAAGTAAATATGATCATTTAAATTACCGTAACTTTGTGAGAAAAGCATGCACTTTTGTACGGCATTCTCTCCCTCTCACAAAGCCATTTTTACCTTATTGCTAAAACCTACTTTTCAGCAACTTCTTTTATCAGAGGCAAGGCAATTCCCCTATAATAATTGAATAATACATAAATTTTGGTAAAAAGTTAATACGAATTTGAAATGAATTCATTATCATTGGTTAAAGTATTGGTTGTTGAATCGTGAACGAATACGAAGAAAGTGCCACAAGCTTGCAGATTTAAACTTACTTTGCTTTCATCTTCTCAAATACGTGTTTATTGAAAATATATATACATGAAAATTTACTTAAATTAATAAAAATGATTTGATACTTAATGAAAACTCACCCATACTGCAAATTATTAGTATCATCACTAGGATTGAGAAGAGTTGGCGCCTGGAGTTAGCGCCAGACTTGTTTATATTTAATGTAAATTGCAAAAACAAAAGGTATGGAGTGGCGAATTTAAGAGAAGGTTTATTGAATAAACAGGGGAACGCATATGTAGGGGCTTGCGTTTTGACAAGAGGGACATTTTAAAGCGATTCTATACTATACAAGAACGATATTTCGCTTTCGACAGGTATATTAGAGGCGGATGTACACGGTTTTTTAAGTATGAGTCTGAGGGACGATGAAATATTTAAAAATTGCACGGATTACTACACTCTTCTGGGATTAAGGAAAGATGCGACTGAAAGAGAAATAAGACTTGCTTTTTTACGACAGGTTAGAAGGTATCACCCCGATAAAAACGTACCGGAATTTAAATTAGAATGCAGTAACTGTGACATTGGTAATCAAGAAAATAAAAGCAGTAAGAGACATGAAATTATTGTCAAGTACCACGCCCTGTACGAGGCATATAGCACACTAAAGGACCAAACAAAAAGAAGCGAGTATGACCTTTCACTATTTAATAAGGGAATTTCAAAAAAACATTCTTGGCACAAAGTTCTTGATTTAAACGAACTCGAGTATTATGCCGATGAAGAAACTTTTTGTTATTCCTGCAATTGCGGTGAATTAATTGTATTTCATAAAAAGCATATTGAAGAAGGGTTTAATTTATTTCCCTGTGATTCTTGTTCAACGAAGATAACTATAACTTTGTAGTATTTAATTTAATTTACATTTTACATGCCACTTTACTTGCTCACTAATGTATCATTATCGCTTGAATTGTCATCTTGATTGTGATTTTGATTCTTAACTTGAGTCAGAGTTAATTCTATCCAGTAGTCCACCAGGCTCTCCTTGTAACTCTTCAATTCACTAGTCATTTTTTCCACGTCTTTCCGTATTTTAACCCTCAAGTTTTCGTTCTCCTCCTCTATCTTTCCTATAAGTCTGTATATATTTTCAACTCTCACGCTATTGTCTAGAAATTCAAAGTTTGGAATTTCATCATTGTTCAAATTTTTTTCGTTTACCCGAACTAACTCATTTTTATTGTTAGAAGTTGCCTCAACTGTTTTTCTCTTCACAATACTCGAACCAAGTTGAAATATTATTTTATTATTCTCAACGATACAATTATCCGTATTTTTGTTGTTGTCGTCATCAACAATACTGTTATTCAAAAGCAACTTTATAATCTCATCTCCTTCTTCTTTTTCTGACCTCGCCTCCTTGTTTTCATTTGTACTTTCACTGTCACCAACATTGCTGCTCAAGTCCAGTTTTATTGATTTTGGAAACTGAGGCAGTTTATTCAACTTAAATGATGTTATGTTGCTATCTGTTATATTTTCCATTTTATTTTCATACTATGCTCACTCTTAATTGCCTTCCTTAATTTACATGTATGCACTGTTTCTTATCATGTTATTTATTTATTAAATCTGCATGAACGCCGGTACAACATAAATGCTTAAGCAAAAATGCTTATACAAATAACTAAATCAATGTTATCCGCGAGGAAGATAGTTTTTTAAGGACAAATAAGTCCGGACCTTTCTAGTCTGCACTAACAACTGAATGCTCACTAACAAACAAGCCTCACACAAAATCGATTGGTTTTTTAATTTATAAATAAACCCATTTGAATTTGCATGCATGCACTGGAAATAATAAAGGTGCAGTTTTAACTCTTAGCGGATAAATACATTTGACAAGAAAAAGAACGTGTACTTATTTCGAAATTAAACAGCCATAGGATACACAAACGAAGAACAAAAATTTAAAGTTAGATCGGTGTTATTGTGTTAACCTAATAAATAACAAAAAATATTAATAACATCTGCAAACAAACACAGAATAGCATGTAAAATATCGGTCCCGCCTAAAAAGAATGTGTTGAATAAGTACCCCCCCCCACTGACTAATAAAACAATAAACAGCTTTTTGGTGAAGTAAAAGGACAAACACAGGTATATTTCGAATAAGGTTATAAAGCAGGCTAGAATATAATATAGTTAGCTAAAACAGACGAGCTATACTGAAGCTTCTTCTTGTTACAATTAACTGAATAATACCCAATTCCTGTGTGTGGTTTATATGTAACGACGAAATGGATAGCATACCACTGTTAAAGTCAATAGATTACAAGGATCCGTCTTTGAATTGGAATATCGATGTTTCAGCTGAATTGGAGAAGTATTTATCGGCAATAGAGTTGTTTGATGAAGACATAAGTTACAGTCAGAATATAGAAGTGGGTAATAACAGCCAGCAGGGCAGCAATAATAACCAGGGAAACTACCACCAGTTATTTAATTTCGTTGAAGCTGCGTTGATAATACAGAATTCAACGAGTTTGTATTCAAGAAAAATAGAGCATTTACATTCACTTGTTTATGAGACGTTTAATTTGCTATCTACAGGAAAATCGCAACAAAACGACGCAATTAAGGGCATTAACAATGGTGAGAATGCAACATCAACTAACGATAATTCAAACAAATCAAGTAATTTGGAAAAAAATGTATTTTTGATGTCAATGTTAGATGTTTTATCGGTACCAATAGAATTGCTTCAGCCAGGCAGAAATATAAACATGCAGCTTGATCAATACAACAAAAGTAAATGCGTAGATGATAGTGCATTAAGGTGCTCTTCCTACTCTTCGTATATAGGCATATCAAATCTTGGTAATAGTATATCACTTCCGCAATATAGAATAGACCAGAATACCAATGCACTATTTTTGGATGAAGCAGACTTAGGTCATTTTTCGTCTCAATTAGCAAATGAAGACAGAAATATGTATATAAACAACATGTTTGTCCAAGAAGATGAAGATCACACTGAAATTGAAAATGGAGATTATAATCATTTATCAGAGAGCCTTAGTTTTGACCCTTTAAAAAATAATGATGACAATCGAAACGGTGAGTTAAATGCCTATTTTGACTACAATTCTGCCACTTTATATGGCGATAACACCGACAATGATGGTGATTTTACGGGTATGAATGATGGAAACTGCGATTATGATTTACGCTACAGTGATGTTAAGAGTGAAAAAAACTTGGTTACATGTGGAAAACTAAAAGTTAAGTCAGACAACAATGTTTTTCGGAAAAGGATACCTAAAGAAGATTTTTGGTTGCATTTAGATGAGCACATGAAAATAGGTAAAGATAAACCATTAAAGGAGTCAAAGACACATAAAAATCCATCAAAATTGTATACAATATCGTTGGAAAGTTTGATTAATAAACTTGATTTAATTGACTTTATAGACGAGAAAGGTATGACTTCGTATATACTGGGCGAGTATTGCGTTGACAGTGTTAAATTTGAGAATGAAGTAGTCCCATATTTTAACGATTTAAAAATACCAAAATTGAACGTAGAAAAATTGTCTTCTTCCTTTGACTGCCAAAATAATAACTATTTAAGGTCTTTGGAAGGTGAATTTACTGCATGTGCTAATGAATGGAGAAAATATCACGCAAGAAGTAACTTCAGTCAACTTGAGAGAAAAAACCCTAACAATAATTCAACTCATGGAAAAAACTACGTGGAGAATGAAATTGAATTAGAGTACAGTAATTATATGGATGGTATTGAGGCCGATGATATTTTAGCTCCAGATCAAATTGAAGATGTTCAGCACGGGGAGAACAATGAAACCTCATTTGGCGAACAAAATGGAGAAAATGGTGAAATAAATGATTATTATCGACTTAATGAGAATGAAAATACGACTGATATAAATAACGAGCACTACATAGGGACTGAAGGCGGAGATGAATCATATGAGGACGCATCTGAACTGCATGAAAAAATAAACATATGGTCTGAGCATGTTGAACCTTTATTAAGAATGCAGAAAAACAGACCAGAGTTCAACATATACGAAGAAGGAAAGAAAATAATTAGTGATATAATCAGCAAAAACGATACGATAAGTCCAATAGACTTTAACAAGCTGACAAAGGGACAACAAAGGTGGCAGGTTTGCAGATCCTTCTTGGCAACGCTAATGCTTGCCAATAGCAAAGAGGTAGAGATAATTGACAGTGAGAGTGTTTTTTCAGTTATGTTAACCAGTAAAAACAACGATGACGATGTAGAATTAAGTGAATCTAATAATAAAGTAACAAAAGTAAGTTATCCAAAAAAGAAAAAACCTAAAAACAATGAAAATATAGGGAATGTCCAAATTCACGTAAACAAGAAGAAAAAAAGAAGTTAGTTTCGTGCTTATCAACTACTCAAATAAGTAAATATTTTAGTTTTATACGTATTCAAAAGTAATTAATGTTTGGATTGCTATAATTAATTGATTTAACGGCTTCGCTTTGCAAATATCTTAAGTGTTTAATAGAATCTACTTTACTGTTTTCGCCATAATATTCATCTAAAAGGGACGGTTCACTGTCATACACATAGTCTCTATCGTCATCTTCTTTAGTCGAATCATTCTTTACATAAACTATTATTATAGTTCCCATTCCAATGACTAGTGCAGAGAAACATACGCAAAATAATATGATCCAAAGAGTAAAATCATTTGTCTTTAGTACCAACGGAGTACCGTATCTACCATTGCTTTCATAGTAGTCCGTAGATGGATATTTGCCTGTTTTCCTAAAAAAACTAATTTTATAGTCATCGTCGTTATAATCATCTCTTGCTTCACGATACAAACATTCTATTTTACTTAAATTACCAAGTATAATATTAACAATCAACACAATTACCCCAAATTTAAGCAATTTATTGTGTTTCTGCTCTTTATTATCTTGGAAATTCGATGCCGTTTCGTTTGTTTTCATTTAAGCATTTGTTTGTTCACTTTTGTTTTAATTATTTATTCTATTTGATTGACACCATACATTATCACAAACGCACGTTTGTGTGTCTCTCAAGGCCCTACCTGTCCCGTGTAATAAAAGTATGGCCAGTAAAGCAGCAAACCTCCGACCACACTTCCATACAATCACAAGATCTGCAACGCTTATTCCTAATGTATATAGATATACTAGCTATTTTATTCGAATTCTGGAGTACAACTCAGGTGACTTAGATTGAGGAGGTGGGTTTCATCCATGCTACTTTTAATTTACTTCCCACAACTTGACTTCATTCAAAAATGTTAATTATTCTCGGTTATTTAATTTATACTTGGATTAAATTACTTCTAGTCAAGTGAAAAAGGCACTAATAATAGGCTTGGCGGTTTTTTTTAAAGATCTTATTTTACAGGAAATGCATGCAATTGGCGTGTAAATATTTGTACTTAAAATAAATAAAGAGGAACCGCAATTGGTGATTTAAAAAACAGTTGGTGAAAAGACTGTAAAAAGAGTGGATCTCTGAATTTAGAGTTGTTGACTTGCCTTTATATTGAATATTCAAATACAAAATATAAACGAGACGCGTTTAAATACATTTTTGGTGGACTGCTAGAAGCGAAGAGATAGTTATAAAAGGCAGAAACACTTTAGAGCAAGATTCTCTGAATTTTTTGCCTTTGAGTTACCGTTTTAGAACGCAGACAAGTATTTAAGTTTGAAGGTTACGCACGAAAAGATGAGTTCGTCTTCCTATACAGCATTTGTAAGCTCATTTGGTGGGATTGAAACTGGTATAATGGCAACTTTAGCAGGCGGTCCGTCATATTTTATTCCGTTTTCCCTGTTTGGCTATTACAAAACAAAAGCAGATGTTGAAAGAGCGACTAACAAGATGAGGTCTATAGCTGATAATTCAAGAAACCCTAGTGACAGAATAAGAAGCAACATTAGAGGAAGAGGCAATGATTTTTTTGAATCACAAAATAGTTATTTTTGGGTTCTTACAATTGTTGCAGTTTCGCTTGCAATTATAGCAATTAGTCTGTTGTCCTGTTTAGTCGGCGTCACACCTGATGAAGATTTCAAGGAAACAAAAAGAAGAAGAAGAAGATTGCTGGAGGATCCTAAAATATCTCCTGAGCAATTCGCTTACACAATTGCGAGTTGCACTCCAAATGAATATAGATTTAGATAAACAAATTCACTTGTTCGTCCTATTAAAAAGTAAAACAGATGAGAGGTGTTGAAATGAGAAAGGCTAATTTATTTTATTAACTGTTTATCTTTAAGACATAAAATAAAAACAAGTTGAATAACAAAAGTGCAGTGTTGAACATCCACAACAGGCAAATAATGAAGGAATATAATAAATTATATAAATCTCGGATTTATAAGTTGGATATTTATCTCACTAAATTAAGCTATTATTTAAGACATTATTATTGTTACCTAATAAATTTATCTTAAATTTAGTTAGAATTTAAAAAAAGTAATATGTTGCGTTTATTGTAGTACCTTTCTTTATCATTGAGAAACAGGACAAGGAGTTAAACTAAATGCCCAAATTCTTATAATAGGTCCAAGAATAAAAGACAGAGTTAATGCTATAGATAAACCAAAAGCTATATTGTACCATTTTGGTTTGGATTCAGATTTAAAATTAGAAACAATACCAAGACATATCCCAGCTACAAATCCTCCAATATGTCCCCAATGATCTATTGCAGAGGAGGGATTTCCCCAGGTAATCAGTATCATCAAGACACCAAAAAGAAGTATATTAATAACGACTTGTTCTTTGTTCTGTATTATATGCCAAAATAATATAAGTTCTGCCAACTGAGCTCCTATTAATCCAAATCCAGATGTAGAAGCACCTACTGCCACTACACAACTGCTTCTAATAGCAACAGAGAATATGTTTCCAATAAGACCTGATGAAAAATATATAACAAAATTTAAAATTCTTCCATAATTTGTCTCACACGAAAGAGAGAGTCTTATTTGGAAAATAACATTAAATATAATATGCCAAATGGAAGCATGTAAAAACAAGCTTATTAGTATCCTCCAAACCTGACCCTCTTTCACCAAGTACGGCACGCTTGCCTGAAATTTTATTAAAGTAGATCTAAATAAAAAGGTTAAACAATTAGTTTTCTCTTGTAAACAAAGCCACAATTTGATTTTAATTAAGTGTTTCTACTATAGTCAAAATACAAATTGCAACCGTTACTATCTGTAAACTTACACATATGGGGATAATGCATATGAACCGTAAATACAGCTTGCTATATACACTATAAACTGCACGAGACTTATCCAAATAATGCTATGTTTAAGAGTGATCCCCGGAAAAAACAAATCCACAAATCTTAAATTAAACCCCGGTTCGCTTATACTCCCAGTTCTGCCCCTTCTATTTTCACTTCGCTGAGGAGGTAAATCTGAAAGTCTGTGAATATTTGACATTTTATAACTAAACTTTTGGAGTTTTTTTTCGGAATACTTCAAACGTAACTTATAGCTATCAATCTGTTTATATGCGTATAAAGCCAATAGTTAAATCATTACCATTTATTCAGCCGATAAAACATAATATAATAAAATAGCTGCAATAGTATCTCTGTTCTTCTACTTTTATATAATGTACCTTTCTTATTTTTTCTGTAATTTAATTTTCTTGTACTTCAATTTATTGTTATTTGCATTTGAAAGCAATATTACACGTATTTGTTTAAAATTTAGTTTGGCACTACACCTCTACGCTACTGTATATATATTATAACCGTTATTTAGTGATTTTATCCTCCTTACCCTGATCTGTATTTTAAAGCTCAGTCTTATGATTCCTTTCTAAACCAATATCTGTAAAAATCAACCTATGCAAACTAAACGTTAAACAACTGTAAGCCTAAAAACAGCGGCCTAAAATGTAGTTCCAATATAAACTATTTTCTGAATTATTGGAAAATTGTATTGCAATAACTATCTATATTAAAAACAATAATTCAGTCTTTAGTTAATCGCATAAACCTATATTATTTGTCTATTTTCCCTCTCGTTTTTTTTAACATTATTTACTTGAAATATTGTTTTAATACGACTCGTAATTGGCGCCAAGACCGCTAAAGTGGGTGCGGTATCGAGTATAATATAAAGATTAAATATTAGATTAAATCAGATAGTTAATTATGACTAATAAACTGTTAGTTCGGTTGTTTTCTACCATTCAAGTGAGTGCGAGAAAAGAAATTCTATGTGTGAATTAGACAGACTATGTATTTTTAATATGTCTAAATGTAAGACTAGTCCTAAAATACCTTTTAATGACGGAGGTATTATCAATATTAGGAAAATCCTTTAAATTAATGATATTGCACTCCCCAATTAGATCCTGATGTCTAATTAAAATATAACGTTAAAACGGGTAATTGGTAGAAATACGAGTTAGTTTTTGAATGAGAAACTCAAAAATAGTTTTTGAAACCAACCTCGACGAAATTCCGTGTAGAAGATCAGTGTAACACTGATCTTGAAACACCAATAAACTGAATCTAGGCACAATTAATGAAAAAATGGGTTTGTCGTTGATTCCATTTACTGAATCACTATTAACGGATGGTTTCCAAAAATCAAATACGGTATCTGATTCAAGAGAAATTATAGCAACTTTAGGGTGATAAAGAGGGCCATCTTTGTGAGGCATGATCCCTCCATTAATGTCGTACTGATTTATAAGTACATGGTTTGGAGTATTTTCTTCGGAAAATATATTTGATTTAACGAGGGATTTGCAAATTGAATTGAGCCATTCCGGTAGATCTTCTTTATCCACAATTCCATTTTCTGTAACCCTCCCTCCCCATACTTGGGTTTTCCTCCCAATAAGTTCAACACTTCTGATAGACGACTTTGATATGTTATTTAAAATAACTTTTTCCTGCTCCGCAGTTATCCAATCTAAGAAATCAAGAATAAGTTATTTGTTTGACTTAATTATAAAGAAAACTTGCCTTTTACGCAAATGACTTTGTTAAATGGGGTTTCCAAAGGTCTGATCTGCTCGTATAATTTATTTTGTTTCAAATTGTTGTGAATATCACCAAGAAATTGGAATTCTTCACTGTATACCTTATTGCAAATAAAACTGTTCTTGCAATTATTATAGATACCTTTTTTAGCCTTTAAATCATTATTAAATCGAGTATTACCTCTTCTGTTTTCGTCCTTCGCTCTTCTGATTAAATCCTTCAACATTTGCTGTTTCAATCATATAACAATTAAATGTGGTTATACACAGGTTCTCAAATTTTAATTATAATTGGTATTTCTCAAACCGGTGGTTAATATAAATCAAAGTTGCGCCAGATTTAAAGATCAAACAATTACAGTATCCTTTGGTGTGTAAGAGAAATAAGGAGACGACTATACACAAAAGAAGAATATATTACTGAAAAAGAAAAGAATGCAGTCATTCCAAACAGAGTGTTATACATCCACTTTGAAAAAATGAAATAGTAGTACATTTTAGTACCTGCAAGGTACCTTGACATGAATACTCTGTATAAGATCCAACATCCCCATACAACAGCTCCATATTGAAGCAAATTAATTGCAAGTATAGTTATAAGCTTTTTAGACCACTCGTCATCACTGCAATACCTTAAAGATCCAAGTTTTGAAAAATAAACCGAGTTTATGCTTCCCATTATGAACACAATAAATAAATAGGCAGAAATTTCGGGCCCGAAATTCGCATTTGTAAATTTACTGTATAGTATAGAAGATATGCTCCAAGCTGCTATAAATATATTCAAAAACATCAGACTGTAACACTGTTTGAATATTTGGTTCTTCAACAAGGGAGCCGGACCTCCTCCCATAGGAGTTAGCTTCAAAATCTTAAGGAACATATTTAAAAAAAACTATCCAACCCTCTTGTGTTTTGCACTTCTCTCTTGTGTTACTAATTTATAATTAATTCCTTATCCTTGTTAATGTTAGGGATTAATAGATAATCATACTGATGGCGCCACACCCTTAATCTATTGACAAGGTAAAGTTAATAATGAAGATTAACGAGTTTTAATTCACCTTAGCTTGTTATACAGTAACTATCCTATTAAATTGTTTTAGTTTCTTTAAAAGACTCCATTCTATTGATGCACAAATAGGTGTATATTTTTAAATTCCTCGTTTCTCACGTTAAATTGCATCCTTTTTCTTTTCATCATAAGAACCGATATTTGGCAGTGAAAATGGAAAATGAGGAAGAAATATATAGAAAAAGCGTTGAAATACGAAAGAAAAAGTTACTCGAAAGAGGCAACTCCAGATTAAGATTGCTTTGTCCGGGACACGAGGAGTTAAAAAATGCAAGTGCAAATGAAACTAAAGGCACGAATGTCAAAGGCTTGCCTGAAAACTGCAACAAAGATGGTTTTTCTTCTGTTCTAAATGAAGACTTTTGTGTGAATGTGGGAACATTTATAAAATTTATGAATGATGATGCCTCTAAAGTAAGAAAAATAATACCTTTTATAATTGGACTTATACTATTTTACCTACATAACTATATATCGAGGGAAATTAATATATATGGATATTATCCATCGAATACTTCAGGCTTGATTTTATTCGCATTTTTCCAACTACTTGTTATTAAATTTTCACTAATCAAGTATTTTCAACTTAATCTAAAAGCAATTCAAAAGGAAAAAGTAAAACTGCATCATATATTCATAAGTTATGATCCTGTAAAAGCTAATTATATTGATTTATTATCTGATATATTTCAATTAGCGATTGCTATTAGAAACGTTGTTTCTGAATGGTTTATATTACTTTCAACTTATGTTGCAATTAATTCAATTTCCAACTTGTTTGTGTAAGATCAATCACTTTATTTTGTTTTGAATACACATTTAAAAAGCACTCAACTATGTATTTTATAGTTGGAAATAAACAAATACCAAATAGATTTTTTCTGCTTTTAGTTTTAATACTGTTCAGAGTTATAAAATTGGGAATGAAAATTTAAAATCGTGACTGTTTCAGTCAAATTTTGCAAGAAGATGTTAAAAGCATTTCCGTTGTGATATCTTCGTCCAAAAAAGGGGTTAGAGAATCATTTAAAGACTCATTGCAACTTTTTTTATCTTCAACAACTGAATTTTTGTTAAGGCCATTTGAATTAGTATGATTAATAGATATTAAAGGATGCAAGGCGTTTAGGATCGAGGAATATATCGTCGGATTGTGAGATTCCTCTTGACTTAAAAGTTGCTTAATATGTCTTCTTTCCTTTGGTTGTGAGAAACAAGCTGGACAATTTTCTGCTATTATAGGTAAACCAGATTTAATAGCAAAGTTTGCGAGCTCTTTCTCTCTACAATATATCATTGGTCTTATAACTCTAATATTGTATTCACTTACAGTATAGTTAGCCTTCATTGTATTAAGTTTTCCATTATTCAATAAGGATAGTAAAAAGCTCTCGCATATGTCGTCTAAATGTTGTCCCAAAGCTAAAACATTGTAACCGTTTTTCTTCATGCATGAATAAAGCAATCCTCTTTTCATTCTTGCACAAAATGCACAATAAGATATCTTTTTCTGTTTCTGCTTAATCTTTGAGGCTATTTCAACAATAGGGTAAGAAATAAAATGATACTTAACACCTATCATTTCCATGTACGGAATTAATTTTGATGCATCCATTTCACTTGTTTGCGGGTCTATTGTAGCAGCTGCTATATTAAACTTAACAGGTGCCACTTTCTTTAAAAATAACAGGGTATTTAACATCGTTAAAGAATCTTTTCCACCAGATACAGCTACTAGAATATTATCTCCATTTTTAATCATATCAAATTTTTTAATTGCCATACCAACGTACTTTCTAATATTGCCGAAATCACTAGGCTTTGGCAGAATCTTATTCCTCTCCTTGATTTCTGCCATTTTTCGGGTACAAACTTCATTTTCAACATTTATAGACAAATCTACGCATTTTGACTCACTGTCAGTACTGTAGTTTAAATCATTAAAGTCATTTTTAATATATTTTATATTATTCCTAATTGCAAAAACAATGTTTTGAACACATTTTGGAGTCACAAACCAAAGAAGATTTGATTCAGATAACAACTCAAAATCACTTAGGTTGCAGAGATCCATATTGTTTATAGAACTTGTAAAGTGTTGGTTATTTTTATATATTATTGACTCCAGCATATCTGAATCCAAATCAGAATATAAACCGTCGTTTCTTCCAACTTTGCAGTGGTTTTCACAAGTTTTATTGTTTAAAATTATACTTTCTACATTTAGTAATATTTCGTTTGCTATTTCAAATATTTTGTCGAAATTAATCTCCTTGTTGTCCGCCTTATTAGTCAAATTTTTCTCCCCAATATACTTGTATTTTTCAATATTATAGTCACTTACAGAATCAGTTAGCCATTTCCTGTGTATTTTTTCCAAAGATTTCCACTCAGATCTGTGTCTCCATGTTCCAAGTGATTCTTCAAATATATACAAAGGAAGAAACTTCCAGCCATGTTCAGCTATCCAAATTATTGCTTTTGCAACATAGTCAACAGTCTTGAAGTCCAAAGACCAATGAAGCGAAACTCTTGAAAATCCGGGTCTTATAGACTCTATTCCTCTTATAACCAAATCATTATAAAGTTCTTTAGTGGAATAACTGTCGTATCCCAGGAGTCTTTGTGAATAGGGACCTGCGCAGGAGCATCCTCCTCTGGACTGAATCCCAAAAAGGTCATTTAATAATGAGCATACAAAATTATAATGCAAATAGTAATCCTCTATTTTATCATCTTTTTCACCCAACAATATCTTCTTTGGAAAGTCATCACCCAAAAAATTAAGAATCAAATTTCCTTCCACATTAATAAATGGCCTTATTAAGAAAGACACTATCGGAAGATTCTCTAAATAAGAACCTTCAGTTTTACTAAACTTGGAGTCTTCATGTTTACTCCCCTCGAAACCAACATTACCACGTCCATTGTCTGCTAAAAGCTCCTCATACCCTAGTATCTTTATCCTTTTACAGGATCCACTTTTCCAGTTGTATTCCTCCAATTTGCTTAAAAGACTTTCAAACAAGAATTTTTCTTTTAATCTTTTTATTTTCTGTGGCAAGTTTAATTCAAATTTCATCATCATACCGAGGCGGGAAATTCCCAATATGTCAATGGTACCTGATTCTTCTCTTTCCTCTTTATTAAGTAAATACTCATGATCTTCCAACGATACGAAAAAAACACTATTCCCCCCTGGATCTGATGGACTTTCAGATAACAATAAGTCCCTCTTGATCACCAAAATTCCAGGAGTAGATGGGCCCCCTATAAATTTGTGTGGGGAAAACACTCCTGCATCGACGCCTCCGCTGACATTAAGAGGTGGTGACATGTTTGGGCGGGAATGTGGTGCAGTTGCAGCAAAGTCAACAATTGAAAATCCGTTATAATCGTGAATTAATGATGATATTTTATTATAATCATTAAGTCTGCCTGTAATGTTTGACCCAGCAGACAACAAAACAAAAGGAATAGTTTTAACACCTTGCTTGTTTTCCGAATTTTCACCTTGAGATTCGCCAGTAATGACACTGGAATTTCTGTTTTTAGAGGTTATTTGTTTGGCTCTTTCTGAGAGATGATGGTAGTCAACCTCTCCTTTACAATTTAGTTTCAGAAACTCTAATCCAAATTTGATGAAGTAATTGTGACCGAATTTTGAATACGTAGAGTTTTTTTTAGCATAGTCTACGAATGGAAGAAAAAGTGAATGATGGGAAGAGGGGTCAATTAGAAATATTATTTCATAAAATAACATTGATTCCTCATGCTTTCTTTCGCTCGGAAGAGAGTCTATTTCCTCCTTACACTTGCTGTCTATCTGTTTTTCTTTTTTGTGTAATTTGTTAAAATGTCTTCTGAAAGCAGCTTCCGTGTTGTATTGGGTATCGCATTTAACGCATTTATAAGACTTCCATCTATCTTGAACTACGTTCATTGAAATGCTATCAGAGATGCCGTTCTTCAGAATTGGTTTTTTTTCATTTGGGATGACAACATTTGTATTTTTTTCAAACCTTGTTATAAAACTTATCCAGTTTGAAGCATCCGCCATTCTTAAAAACTTAGTTATCCCACCGCTAGAGCCATATCCCGTAAATATTATAGCATCATCCGGATTTCCTCCAACAAAGTCTCTGACTACTTCTCTAGCTTCATGAGTAAACCATGTACTTTGCCTTGCATTGTTCGAAGCAACACTATGTGTGTTCCCATAGTAAGGCATTACATTATCTATAAGTGACTCTTCAATAAACTTTAAACTTCTTCCAGAGGCAGTCCAATCTAAATACACTACTTGTCTGTCTCCAAAAGGCGTTTTTATATTTTTCGTATCGCCTATTATATTTTTTCTTACGAAATTACAAAAACCCTCGAATTCTTCATTTTGAACGCTGGTTTCACTGAATGTACCTCTCATTTCAAAGTATTTAACGCTATATTCACTCAACAAATCGAGCTAATGGTACAGTATTCCTGATCCCTCTTATCCTTCAGCTTGCTTACTTTGACCTTTTAAGATGCATTTGTCAGACTTTTTCTTTCCAACGTATTATCGTTCTTTAAGCGGGTACCCCAACATCTGTTTTTCAGCATTATACTTAGGCTTTCATTTGTTAGCGCCAAACTGGCTACTAATAAATGTGTTTAATATTAGAAAATCAAGTAATATTGGATTATATACGAACATTTGGTACCCTTGTTAATAATAATTTTTCTGCAAATTAGGTGCTTCATAGTATACAAAAATATAGTTATTTTCAGACTTCTATTGTTTATTTTTGTATATATATAGTTGACGTCATTATATGTATCCTTATATATGGGTTTATAGCGAGGTTTAAACATAGTAAAATAGCATATACAAGCAAGTAACCAGTTTTTAGATAATATAAGTTGATAATAAATATAGCAGATACCCTTTAGAATTTTAAATATCACCTAAACCTGTAAGGAAAGCATTAGCACTTATGTAAATATGGACATTGTTGATATAGAAAACAAAGACAGCAACAGTGAAACAGCTGTAAGTAGTGAAAACACCAAAAAACGCCATGAAAAAGATGAGAATATGGATTCAGGGGGTGACTTCAATTCCTACAGTGTGATGACAAATGATAACGGTGTAGAAGAGCAATATTGTGAGTACGAGGATTACGAGGATGATTGTGAAGCAGATGAGGACGACTTTAACGCGAGTTTGGATCCACAATTTTTACTTGAAGAAGGTAGGAGACTTAGAAAAGAAAAAAAATATGATGATGCTGTTATCAAACTTTACTGGGCTTTAACAAACAAAATGAATCTTTTGAATATCACGGAAGAAAGCGGCATTGACCCAAGGCTGTCAGAGTATTATATGGTTTATGCCGATTGCCTTTTAGAGAAGGAGGAGAATTCAAACAATTTTTTTTCGTCTGAGGGAAGTGGGGAACAAATTGGGGTTTCGAATAATTTTACTTCTTCATCGTCCTCTTCTTCATCGTCCTCTTCTTCATCGTCCTCTTCTTCATCGTCATCCTCTTCTTCATCGTCATCCTCTTCAGATTCAAATTCCAATCAAATTAATCAGGATTCATTGGAATCCGCAGTCAGTGGTGCTTTGGGTGGAGCTTTAACGGAGACAGATGAGGAAATTGCTTGGGAAAACTTTGAAGCAGCAAAGTTAGCATACATTAAGCTTATATATTTAAAGAGAAAGGGTGATTTTGATTCATATTGCAGTGGAGTGATTCCAGATTATTTGAGAAACTTGTTTTCACCTGAATCACTTGAATGCGATAAATTCGAAGAGTTGTTGAAAGAGGTGTGTGTGTGTAAGGATGAGAATGAGAGGTCAAGGATACCTGAGAATGACATTAGTGATTTATCCTATGTATTTATAAGACTTGGTGATATACTCCAACTTGCGGAAAAGTACAATGAAGCTAGTATAGAATACAAAAATTCATTATTTGTATTGGAATCATTCAACCTTCCTGAGGATACATTTGAGTCTTCACTTATATGTCTCGCTCAAAGTACGTTATTTTCAGGAAAAGTTAAAGATTCAAAGCCACTATTTGAAAGAGCTTATAATATTGTAGATAATCATTTAAATGGAAGAAATGGTATGACACCACCTACAACAAAAGAGAAAATTGACGCTTATAAATTAACATTGGAGGATCTTCAATTAACACTTGATGACATTAGCAGAAGATTAGCAATTAATCCGGATGATCAAAGGCCCGTAACTTCAATACCTAAAATGGAAGAAATTAAAAAAGAAAATTCATTCTCCAAATCACAATTTTCTGAATCAGAACCCGTTAAAGTTATTAATGCTATTGATAGTGACATTCATACTGAAAACATTGTTGACAACAAAAAAAGAAGAATTGATTTATCCAAAATATGACCATCATTAATAATATTTTAATTAGGATGGGTATTACTAAAAACCTATGTCATTAATCCTTCCTTTCCAAATATGAATTTTGTTCTTTCTAAAGACAATTGTTTAATGAATACTAACTCTTTTTAAGCAATTAGAATCTATCTTTTATATTACTTAAAAGAGAAACTATGGATTTTTTAAATTTAATAGTCTCATCACTAGTCAGTCCATACTTATTTATCTCACCCATGTTCGAGTAAAGTGAGTATTTAATATTTTTGAGAAAGTAAATCGCCAACTCATTATTTTGAGCATATTTACAACTATATATGTTGCTACTATCATTATTATCACTATCTTTAATTTGAATCCTACTCAAAAGGCTTTTTTCCGTGATAAAATCATCATTACGTTCATATTTACAATTGTTCGTGCAACTTTTCGACTCTGAGATTCTTTCAATAATATTATTTATGTTCTAAACAACAAATTATTGAAAGTAAGGATATTAAATATTTGAAGCTCGGAAAATGAAAAAAAGAAAAACTTACCAGAAATAAACTGTCTATTCTCTCACATGTGTTGTTAAGTACTCTTTCAAATACACTAAAAATCTTAATACGATTGTTAGCTTTATTTCTATAAAATTTTTGCAAAACCTTCATGTATTCGGGAGGTCTATAGATGCTGTAAATGTTGTTCTCGCTACTACACTCATTATTCATAATTAAATCTTAAAGAACCACACTGAAATACTCCAACTTTGAATACGGTAATTTGCGATTTATTGCGTACTTCCATACACTAAAACAAGAATTAAAATACCAAAACTGTATTCAATTGCTTATATTCTATGAAGCTTAAAATACCAATTAATTTTCCACAAGAATTCTTACATAAAATAGTATCTTAAATTACAATTTATGCATGCAATGATTCTTTTTTGCCTCATAATCACAAGGTTTTAATATTTTCTGCCGAGAATATGCCTTCCCTATTTTATGATAGCTTAGCTGACGGGTTTTGAAGGTGAACCAAAAAATTTGTTTTATTAATGGAAACTACTTAAGTTTAATCTTGTGTCAATAGCATTAATGATAAATTTTACAAGTGTCTCAACCAGTAAAAAAACAAAGAATCTAATTAAACCTATTGGGAAAATAGAGGTAAGTTAACTGCAAAGCAATTCCAACAGTATTATGGAAAAGTGGCTAACAGAAAACGATCAAAATACAACATACACCAATTCAAAGTTTTGTGTGTAGGTAAAAATAAGAGGTGCATGCATTTGGCGCCCGCGGTATGAAGCTTTTCTAGTACTATAAGACTAGATAAAATATGAGGGGTGGAGAAGATAAGCTGGAGGCGTTAAAGAATAGAGAGGTGTATTTATAAATATCAAAGTAGTGCAAGTATCAATAGTCAATAGGTAATGGTGAATTGATTTTTTTATATGAGGAGGTTTGATGTTATACCTATAACTTCAGAGTTTAGCGAAAACCCAAATGTGAGAATAACAACGCTGTGTTGTGTTCCGCTGCTAGGTTACATATATGCAGGAACCAATTTGGGGGATATAATACTATACAAATATAATGATTTAGACAAGCTGAATGCAGAAAGTAGTGACTACTTTTGCACAAATATAGACAGGGAGAGGATAAAAAGCAGCGAGAAGGCAGTAAAAGTTCGTAACATATCACAAAAATGCAAAAAAATAGATAAGGTATTTCCAATAATAAGTTATGATGCAATTATAGATGAGAATATGCAAAATAAAGTGCATATAGGTGGAATAATAATGTGTTTGTGCGATGGGAATCTACTTTATATTGATATTGAACTTAAAGGAAGTATAACATTGCTTAATAAGGGTGTAACATCAGTCTCAGTTTGGAAAGACAGTTACAACATTAATGAATTTCAAACTAAATTTTGTGTATCTACGAGAAAAAAGATAATATTCTATAATACCTGTATTTTGGGAGACTTTATGGATATAGATAAATTAATAGAGGAGCAGGGAGTTGGTTGCAGTGAATCATACGATAATTCAAACTCAGGATCAAGTTTAAATGAAAATAAAATCATTGTCATTGATGGTAGTACAAGAGGCACTAAAAACGAATCTCGCGAGGAGTCTTCAAATTCAAGTTACTCATGGTTTGGATTCTCAGCTAAGCAAAAACCACAAAGTAATACGGACGATTCAGGCATAAACAAAAGAAGCTTGTCCAAGGCGGATGATCATATAAGGAACATTGAATTTGTTAAAGTTGAGGAATTTCCAATACCAAGTAGATTGGCTTCTTTTTCAGAAAACATATCTAACATAGAATGGTGTGATAATTGGATATGTTTTGTGCTGGGAAATACTTACTTTATAATGAATATAGACGACCAAAAAATAAATGAGGTATTGAGCATAGATCAAATGGATGGTGAATTTAGACATAATATAGTTATATTGCCGGAAAAAGAGTTCATGTTGACTTGTCAGGACAATTTAGGAGTTTTTTTTAGTTTGAATACACTAGAACCTTGTCCTAAGTCAATGATACAATGGCCGTCAGAAAGTTTAACTGGAGTGGTCTTGTCGCAACCCTATCTATTGGGAAGCACCAAAAGCGGAATTATTCAGATTTACTCTCTCAACTCAAATGGAGATGAACTGAATAATAAGAACCAAAAGGATTTTTTAGAAAATGGTTATTCAAATTCACAGGGAAGCAATTCCAGAAAGAGCTCAATAGGTGGTGGAAGTCAGTATTCTCTTCAAACGCTTCAGTTGGATGATGAGATAACAAGCATATCTACAGGTTGCACTTGTGAGGGGTTATTATTGACTCCTTCAACAAAAAATGTTCCATTAGGTCCGATAACAATGGTGTCTACATTAAGCAAAATATACTTATTGGTGCCTATCCCAATTGAGGAATCAATATTTGAGCTTGTAAATAGAAATCAAAGGAAACAAGCATTAAGTTTAATTAGTACATATTGCAATAACAATAATCTTTTGTTTAACAGTCTACTATTTAAGACCCAATGTTTAATTGGTTGGTTTGAATTTAGGAATCTTAATTTTCAAAGTGCATTTAATTATTTTAAAGAAGCCCACATAGATCCGAGAGTGATCATTATTTTGTTTTGGAAAGAACTTATTCCCGTAGACGATATCTTTGGGAACATCAGTATTAAAGAAAACGACGATATATATGAATATGCCTCTTTGCCTTGGAGCAATTCTAAAGGCAATACTATTTCTGAGAATTTAACACCGGATTTAAGGTACCATGAATCAATCTTAAGATCAATTCTTAGAATAGGAAAAAATAAAAAGTTACCCCGTAGTATTAACCAATTTGTTCAAAAAATACTAAATTGTAAGACTGAATATGCCAGTTACGGCAATTTTATGGTTGACTTTGATTGCGACATGAACAAGATAGACGATTACATTTACTCTGCAAATGAGAATCTTAAGTTATTTATCCTTAATGAGAGGAACAGATACCCAAGCTCTAAAAATATTCAAAATAAAAACAATAACCCAAGCTGTTCTACTGGGAGAATAATGGATATTGTGTACATGAAGCTAGTTATTGACGAATCTAACAACCAAGTCTGCTCTTCTCACAGTGATAAAATAGCTTACAACAACAGAGTTATTTTTTCGTTGTTGGATATCAATGATGACGTCAAAAAAAATGTTGAAAATCTAATTTTGACTGAATTTGACCTGGATAAATACGAAAAGTTCCTCGTCTCTAATAGGAGATACGATATACTGGCAGTACTGTTGTCCAGAAAGTCGATGTACTTGAAATCATTAGAAATATTGGAGAACATAATCAACTCAGGCGAAGCCGACGATTGTGATAGTAAAAGCATACTGAATGAATACGAAAAAAAAGACTCTGAATACATTAATATTTATGTTATGATATACAAAATACTGTTTCATATGTGTAGTTGCGATAACACACCGGTGCACGTTCAAGCAAATTTACTTAAAAGATACTCTAGATATATATTAGACAAGCCAGAAGTAACTAATATTGAGGACTTGTTTACTGTCAAACCTATTGAAAAATACCCCCTTAATATAGACGAGATACTTCATTTATTTAATTATTTTGGAGAAAAGGTTTCGAGTAAACTCAAAAGATCTTACTTGGAGAAAATAATATCAAGGCAAAACAACATTGAAATCAAGTACAAAATTGATCTCATCGAGATATATATCAGTGAAATATACAATTTAGACCCAAATTTTAACTCTAATTTAGAGCTTGATGGCAAAACTCCCACTTCGAGTTATTGTTTTCTTTTCACTGAAAAATATAAACCCTCAAAGTTACTGTTAATGCTTGAGGAAATAGACTACTTTGACTCGGAAAGTATATTTAAAAACATTATATACGACGAAAAAACACACAAATACGGGGTACACTATATGATTATAATTGAGTATATTCTTGTATTATTTAGGTGCAGTCAACACAAACAAGCTCTGAGTTATATTATAAATGTGCTTGATGATATACAACTTGCGGAAATATACACAATCGTGTGGAATGTACATAACAAATATTACTTTAACAAAGCTCATTCCTATAATAACGACAAGGGTTTCGCTTTCAATAGCACTGAACAGTATAAAAACAGTGAAATTGTGGGATATGATAGCCATTATGGGAATACAGAGTTTAACGAAACTTTATTCTTTTCAGAATTTAAATTCTGGAGGAAATACGTCGAAGAGTACAGCGATTCGAATAACAAATTTTGTGAAAAAGACAAGTATTCATACATAAGTTCCTGGATGGACATACTTGACATTTCAAAAAATGAATTATCATTGGTTTCCTCCAATGAAAATATTTGTAGGAACGCTGAATTTGACTATAATAAACGTAGTCTACGAAATATCATAAGTGAAGCATCTTTTTTTAGTTTTGACAATTATGTTATTACTTCTAGCAAATCTAAGAAAGATGAAAGTCTAGTTATTCTGATAAAAACCCTAGTAGATGCATGGAGGTCAAAAAATAACGTTAATATTGAAAAGGCAAAAACATATAAGGATGCAACGCTCAATATACTGAACAAATACTCGCTTCACTGCGATTTAGACATTCACGATGTCCTTCAAGTTATCCCAGAAGAGTGGCCTCTCTTAAATGTAATTGATTTTTTTAAAAAAAGCTTGGTTAAGCACATTCATGATAATAACACTAACGTAATTTCGACGGATCTTTCTGCTATTTCATATCTTCGTTTCTACGAAAAATGGTCAAACTTCAAATCAAACCATATCACAATTACTCAGGATATGATTTGTAATATTTGCTCACTCAAACTTGGGAATAAGCAATGTGCCTTATACCCTAATGGCACTTGCATCCACACACATTGTCTCTCTAGTGAACATAATTCAGCAGGAATCCATAAATGATGGAACTCGCTCATCCCTCTCTCGTACTGTTGTCGCTTGTCCTTCTTATTCTACCTTAATTGCATACAGAACGTTCAGCTTCTTGTTTTTATCGATAACTAATGCATATTAACTCTTCACCGAAGCTGGCGCCAAAAGAATTTATTCATCTGTTGCCTGTTACCTTGTGTCCTGTTTTTTAATGGTTTATTTGTAGATTTATTTGGCTAAAATTTTTTATAAATGCACTAATGTAGGCAGAATGACAGATAAATTTGACAGTTTTGGAAGAAAGGTGTGGGACAAGGAGTTTTATAGTAAGAGCAAGGAGGAAAGAGATAGAATAAGAGGATTAAACCCTGATGATAGTAGTAAGAACAAGGATGCAATTTACACAAGAGATGAAATAAAAAGAAAAAGAGAGATTTACTTAGACCTTTCTCGCGGAATAGGTGTTAAAAAAATAACAACTTCAAACAACCCAGCAATGAGCAGTCATGACAGCAGTAATACTGGTAATACTAATACAGTTACTGAAAAAGAGACAAGTGGTTATTGGTGTGAGCTTTGTAAGATGTTATTTAACGATTCTCACTCCTGGGTGAATCATATAAACAGTTTAAAGCATAATCAAAAAATTGGCACGAGTTTGTTTATTGAAAAAAAATCACTTGACGAAGTTAAAAAACATCTCAGTGAACTAATTGAAAAGTATGACAGTGATGGTAAATTAATAGTTAAAAAGGACGAACACAACGACGAAGAAAACAATGAGTTTTTAAAATATGATTTTCCAACGAGTTTTGTATAATTACTGCCAAAATAATTATTTTAACACATTATTGTTTTGGTACGCTATACTGCTTGTAGATTTATGTTTGTTATATAACACTCAAGTACTTGTTTCCAAACAGTGTATTGTATATGTATGCAATTACTATTGTTATTATTAGTGTAATTATGCTTGCTAGTATAAATGTGTACCTCATATTTTTCCACCAAAACTTATTTTTGACTTTGGTTGATTCGCTCAAAAATGCACCTGTTTCAACCTCAAGCACTTCAACTTGATTGTCTAAACTTTCTAATATTCCCTTTTTTAATTTAATTAAATAACTCTAGTACTCAGAGAAACTTACTTGATTTTGAACAATAATGTTAATGTTGTCCCTTACTGCAGTTTTGATTTCTTCAATATTATTTTCCAATTTGATAATCTTATCAAACTGTTTATAATCGTCAAATTTTGCTATTGTATCTTTAACATTTTGTTTGTAATCTTTAATTGAATTCAACAAATTAGTTCTGAGCTCACTTATGCAATTTATTTTTTCTACTCTAGACGTTAACTGGTCTAATTCTTTTAAATACGTGTATATTATTCTCTCTGGGTATTCTTTGCATGTGCAACAAACTGAATAAGATAGTTTTCCATCTTTCGGTTGTGGATTCCAAATGTACAAAATCCAGTTACAATCCTCAATACTTATTTGCTTCTTAATTCTTTGACTCTTTCTTGAATTTCCATTAACTAACTCTGATTTATAAACGTTGTCTATCTTTAGATAAGAAAAAGGTTTAGATTTAAGGCGTTTTCAATGAATATATAATAAACGAGTTAACGGTTTCTTTTAATATTTAGAAACTGCAACTAAGTTTCTTACCTCGTCCTTGATAATACTTGATATTCTGTCATACCAAGAAAATATCACCAATCCATTGTCAATCAATCCCAAACCAGTGAAAACCAAATTCTTATTTTGTCTAGGGAAATCCTTGATCTTAAGCATTTTGACTGTTCATTTAATTAATGCTTAACTAGATACACCCTCCTTCGTCTATTTTTAAACAGATTTATTATTTAAATGTTTTTGGCTGTTGTCCGTACATTCTAAAATCTACGGGAATATCCCACATTTTCATGCATATTTTTGCACTAATTACCCATACCCTAAATAACACGGGATTCAATATTATTTCAAACATTTTTACTTTGAGTTTTTAGCACTAAAAAATAATTAGGTATAAAGTTAAGTTGTTGGTAGTTATATATGAATTGATTTTTCTCAATATTTCCCTTTTTAATTTTCCACATGAAAGCCGAAATTAATGTTCAATACCGGTGCATGCAATTTTTCCCCTTTTTTCGCATAAATATTAACCTGCGTGATTTTTCAAAACAGTAATAATTAGCGGTATTTGATTAATTTAAGAGGAAATTACAAAGCAAAATGTGAATTTTGTAAATTAGTATAAGAGTTAACACGTAGAAAAGAGTAACAAGAGAAAAATGGAGAATAGAAGAGTGGCCGGAGCCGCGGTTGAGTCAGGAGGAGAGGACAATAGGACGAAGGAAGAAATAATCAAAAGTATACTTAAACTTCAAAATGAATTATCTGGTATGTTTTTCGTATTGTCTTAAAATTATTAATTCAGACTATTTTTACACTTTTTTTTGCACAATAGAGCTGAAAAAGGAGCTGGATAAGTTAGAAAACGATAATAAAATACTTAATGAAGAAAGTAATCGTTTGGAGACGGAGCTAAGCGAAATTAACGACTAATTTATTAATATTCTAAGGGAACAATAAAGATTCCGTTTTTCGATTGTTTAATGGTGTCCCATCTTCCAAGTCTGTGCTCTTGACCAATAGCTGCAACAAGGAACTTATCGGAAATGAACATATCATTAACAAATCCCTTAATAAAAACTTCGTCTACCAGAGTAAGTTTGTTATTGAAAAATTTCCATGCTTTAATGTACTGATCGGAACCTCCAGTGAAGAACAAATCAGAAAAAGGAATACTTTTTATACTATTTATACCGCTGCTATGTAGATCACCAACAGTTAACAGAGGTTTTTTTTTAAGTTGTGACCATATGTTTAAAATACCGTTTTGTTGACCTGTTATATAATTTATATTATTTAAACAGGAAACGGAATCTATGGGGGATTCAATGGTTGATTTGTTAACGCCGGAATTACTTGAGTAAAATATAAGATGAGAATCAGAAGACAGTTTCCAAAGTCTGCAAGTGTTGTCCTCACTACCTGTAAATGGACGGTCTTTGATTGCAATATCACAACAGGTTATCTTGTTCGTGTGACCATAGTAGGTATTCATGTGAGTTCTAGTGGTTAAACTCCACACTTTAACAGTTTTATCATAAGATACTGATATTATTTGTTCCATATCAGAATTTGGTTCGCAAATAACACCCGTAATAGTATCACTATGTCCGTGCAATTTATCTATACATTTTCTAACTCTGTGATCCCAAATTCTGATGACCCTATCTTCACCTGCGCTACATATTAAATTAGTTTCTTTATGATAACATATGCTTTTCACCTGTTCGAAATGTCCTCCGCAACTAAAGTCTTTCCTTGAACCCGGAAACACCGTTTTTTTACCTGTTTCTATATCCCATTTTACAATTGAACAGTCCTTGCTTCCTGTATAAACAAAATTTCCGTTATTCCTGTCTAGTGTTATACACGTGGGACTTAACTTGTGACCTTTATAAAAGGTAGACTTACTTCCCAATATATTTATATTACCTGCTATTTTTTTCTCCAATACCTTCCCCTCCAGAGTTGTTAGCCTCTCCTTTCTTTTCTCATCATCAAGTCCGTCTATTTTCCTCAAGTACTTTTTCGCCAGGGATATTTTTCTTTCGTCCACATTTTGAAAAAAATCATCGTTATCTAACTCAGAGCCTGTACCTGAATCTTCATTTCTGTCTCCAAAAAACTCAGCAGCCTCCTCTTCAGAAGAGCAGATCTCGTCATTGCTTATATCTCTTCCATTATGCCTTCTTTTCATTATTTCAACTTCACAAATCTACATATATATGCCTATAGTCTCGCACTTTGCTTATTTGTCTTTAGTATATGTGATAAACTAACCGCTGTCTATCGAATCCTGCGGCGTGCTTGCTGACAAGTTCAACAGCAAACACTACACCTTCCAATCAACCCTATGTCTGCAGCCTACTCAAAGTTAGTTGTTTATTTTTTCCTCCTAGTCTTCACTTTAAATGATACTTTCCTAAAGGGCGCCACGCGCATCTTATAATAGTAAATTTAAACGGTACCTAATACCGGTATAAATTAATACCTATATATATGTACATATATATAGGTGTTTCAGCGCGGTAAAAGCAGATCACATAAATGGTCATAAAACGAAGAGTTGAGAATGGGAGAATGCAATAACAAAACCCCAGTTAAGGTCAAACAGGACGTGGCCTTTTGGCGCGTTAAAATGATTCGGTTGGTTTCTATAGTTAGTTTTTGCCGCTGCTAAGGCGCGCATTTACAATTTGTAGGTCCGCAGTGCAAATTTTTGTCGTGTCTGCACATAACTAGTCCACACTTTTTGAATTTTCCAATTAGTTTTTGTAAAAATAATGAAAAAACTGAAAGCAGCAAAGAGAGAAGGGCGTTGACTTGAGTATTTTTTAAATGGTGCAGCGCATGTCTGTTCACCTATAGACAACTGTGTGTTTGAGTGATTTACCATTTTAGTTAGGTTTTTGAGATTCAGGAGAAGAGAATACTAAGACAATCCAAACAGCGGAGTGAGTACGTGAAAACTTGGACAAAATGCCGGGATCTGAGTTTCTCCCTCCTTCCAAAATGTCTTCCCGTTCAAGTACAAAAGAAAAAAGCAAATTTAACAGCGTTGTAAATAGGAATGACAGTTGTGATACAACAGAAAGTGACAACGAAGATGATATACCATTTATAATTTATTCAGAAAAAATCAAAATAAACTGGCCAATATTTATATTCCAAAAAGAGGATATAGTTGGGGAGAAAGATAACGAAAAGGATCTAGATACGGAAGTATCGGTAGATAACATCAAATTTGAGGGTAAATATGGTAAAAAAATTTACGAGTCCAACATTTTGAGCAAATCGCATTTTAATTTAAAATTAAAGAGTGTGAGACTCAGTTTCCTCCCCGGATTTGCGAGGAAATACATATATAATAACAACTCAAACACATTAGATTTTAGGTTTAAGTTGGTAATAAATGAAGGGGTAGGTGAGAAGGAAGAGAAAGAACTTGTCGACCTCTCTGTAAAAGACAGACTGGACGAGTTTTTGACGAATACAGACTGTGTGAGAATGGAAAAAGCAATAAATACAAATCACTCACTTAAGAGAAACTATGGTAAAAACAGTATGAATTTAAGACAGTACAACATAAGCATATACAAAAGCATCAACAAAAGAATAGAATTAAACAAAAAATTACTATATGAAATGAAAAACCACACTGCAAACACTGTTTTTGAGATTTACATAGAAAAAGAGATTAACAAAAATAAAGTTTTGATCTGTAAATCTAATATAAACCTCGACATAGAGAAAATAAATGCCATTCGTAAAGATGGAGGAACGCAGGTTCTTGCAGAAATAAATGATATTACCAATAGCAACGACACTAAATATAGAAATGTATTGGGGTACGTGCAATTATACATACAAAAATGAGGTGTTAAATCCTCAAGTTATACCGAAGAATGTTTCTTTTAATTATATTTGAAACATCTTTTGAATTTGAAAAAGTATTTACTTTAAGTTGAATATTTTTTCTCATTCTAGTTCTGTACATGTCTACATTTTGTTTTTTTATCAAAACACTTCCAATATAGTTAAATTTAAATAATTGACTAAAATTCTTGTTTAGAACGTCATAAAGCTGTCCTGAGATAGTAATGTTCCCTGGAGAGCCACAGGACTCCATTTTATTTCCTATAATTATATCATGACCCCATACCTCATATCTGATTCTGGAGCTTCCTACAATTCCGCCTATACATTCGCCATAGTGCAGCCCGATTCTCATATTTAAATCAGGAATGTTCAGTCTTTCTCTAATAACAGATATTTTATTCAACATATCATGAGCCATTGCAACGCTTCTTCTAGCACCCTCTTCTGGAGAATACCCCTGTATGTTACATATTTTAAATTTTTTAATTAGTTCACTATTTCTATGATTTGTGTTTGAAAAGTCAACTGAGTTTTCCTGTGATGAAGAGGTATTTGTGCATTTTTCAAAGTTGTTTCTCAAATTAGACCCGTTTGAATTGGTATTACCACTAAATACATTTATGCTAAAATTTGTTCTTTTGGAATTACTATCATCAAGTTCATAAAGGCAGTTTCTGGCTGAATCGTTATTCTTTTTATCTCCAGACCCATTGGTTAATTGAAAACTACTCTTAGAATTCGCACTTGCATTTACTGAAGAGTTTTTTATTCTGTCCATTATCTCGTCATTTATTTCAATCTCAGGTTCACTCATTGCAACATAAGCATCACCTATTGTAAACAACTTAAATAATCCAAATTTAGAAAGAGATTCATCAAACTGAGCATAAAGAGTGCTTAACATATACACAACGTTTTCAGCTTCAACAGACATTGCCCACTGAGTAAAGCCACATATATCGGAAAATATAAACGTAACGTTTTTATGTATATATGCAGACTTTAGTTTGTCCTCTTGAAAATCAATTAATACCTTTTTTGGAAGCATAGTTATTAACAGTTCGTGGGCTTTTTTTTCGTAGTTTCCTGCTATTAAGGAACTATAATATATTGTTCTTCCCGTTCTTTCTCTTAAATAGGCTGCTATAATATTTATAAGCAGTGATGTTACATATACTGTCATGCCCTCTATATTTATATTTATTCCAGTCAACAATATAGTGGCAAGTAAAAACAGTATTAATACGTCAAATAATATTATGTATCTAAACAGCAATCCAGCATTGTGGTGTACTGTTGCCAGTAACAGCAATTCAATTATTTCTTCATCGCACCAAAGAGAGATTGAATTGTTTACCATCGTAAACTGCCAAAGTATAGTCAGCATTAAAATAGAAGCTCCTCCTGCTAAAACTGCATTTAAAAACAATATTGGACCACCTATGTGTCTCTCACTCTCGTAATTCATTTGTTTCTGACTATCATTGCTTTTATTATTCTTATTTCCAATGTCAAAGTTTATATTTCTCATTATTGATGAAGATTCATCATAAACATTCCTTTCAGTTGTAGAGTAGTTTGTATTCCTAAATTGATGACTGGTATAGTTGCTAAATAATACCAACCATGAGAGTAATATTGATGATATATATACTATTCTAACGGTCCAAAGTATACGGTAGTTAGATCTATCATCGCTTTTCGGTGATTGACAAGGCAATACTGAATATATTAACGTTTGTAAAACCAATGTAACGACAACTATAACTAAACTTTCTTCTATAGTCTTCAGTGTTGTGTAATTTGAATAATAATGCAATAAATACTTTTGCTCTATATTGTTGTCTTTAAAACACAACGTCACATCCATTAAATTAGCTATCCTTTTCTTTGTTATTACTTGGTCATTTTCTCTGTCTCTTCTTTCAACTTTTGTTTTTGTGTACTTGATAATGTTATATTTATTCTTATCGTTTGTAACATTGTTTTTTAAAAGTGATGGCAGTAACGACAGTTGAGAAACAGTGTAGTCACTGTTATTGTATTCGTTTAACAAATCGAAATCAGGATACAATTTGACAATGCAGTTACCAACCTGAACGGAATTAACGCCTTTTCCTCTTATTCTTCCCTTAGCTATTAACGTGAAGTTAGGATAAGCTGACCCTGTAACTCTTTCTAATATGTATGTATCCATTATGCCTTTGCCCTTTACAAATGAGCGTCTTTCACGCCATTTTAATATAGGTATGCTTTTTATTATCTCATATGTAGAAGAAGATATTTGTATTTTACCCGAATCGCACAGTGATTTCATTCTACTTGCGGTATTTACGGTATCACCAAATAACGCATATTGTGGCTTGTTTTTTCCGACAACTCCCGATATAACTTTTCCAGAATGTATTCCTATTTTTAATTTAAGACGCTTCAAACATAACTCGTTTTCCATTATAGTTATATCCCCATTGAAATAGTTTTTACTGTTAGTATTTGCATCAATGTTGCTATCATTATCAGTGCCATTGTTACTGTTTATTGGTATTTCAAAAAATATTGTTGATGATATTTTGTGCATTCTTAATCCAAATCTCAATAAATTAATTAAATCCAAAAGTGACTTCTTTTTTATTTTTTCGTTGTTTTCAGGGTTATCTTTCGTAGATTTTCTACTTTTTTCACCTTTTTCTTTGTCCTCGTACTCGTCTTCACTGTTGTAAGGATCCAAACAAGATGCAATTAAGTAAGTCTCAAAAACTGTTTCTATTTTAGTACAATTGTACTTGTCTATTAAACAATCCAATGTAAGGAAAAACTTATCCAATAAATACACTAGTTTTGTTGGTTGCAGCACCTCAACAATACTCTGAAAATCGTATATATCACAAAATAACACAGATACAATACCTCTGTCTTCAACACCATTTTTATAATAATTAACTGATTTTGAAATTTGATAACTTATTCTAGTTTTCCTGCTGTAGTTATTGTCACATTGCTGTTCCAATTTATCGTTTAAAGAATTTTTAAGTGAATTTGAACTTCTTCCGTAAGGACTGTGTATATTGTTATCGATTTGTTGAGTTTTAATCAGTCTTTCAACTATAAATGAGGGAAGCATTGTGTCTAATATCTGTCTTTGTCTTTCCCTTAAATCATTGGTGTATGTCTTAAGTAAAAATTGAGTTCTGTAAAGCAACTCAGAACGATAACCCAAAAACCCACAAAATGAATTTATGCCTATTAATATTGGCAAAAACCTCAATAAATATGTACTTTTAATTCCCCATATAAACTGTACAATTATAACACATACAAATCCTATAATTGTCAAATATAAACCTTTGATAAAACCGAGTCTAAATACGATAAATGATAGTATTGGAAATATAACTACCAATGTAAATCCATGTATAGTTGCTAGTATTGATGTAACTGATATTAATATTAACAATAGAAATTGATAACGAACATTTAAACTGTATTTACCACTTATGTATGTTAAACAAAAATTTATAAATATAAATGTGCAAAATAATACACACATTATTCCAACCCAACTGTAATTTGTGTCTGATAAATTAATTGCAAACGGACCTAACTTCAAAAATATAAGAGATAATACAAATAAAACAACTCTAATTGCATACCTCTGTTGATAAGTCTCAATCTGTTTCTCTCTTTGATATTCAAGTTCCAGTTGTTTTACTTTAAACGTTAATTTATATGGATTTAGCAACAACTTAACATCATCGGAAAATTTATTTATTCTACTATAATCTGAAGAATTGTTTATTATATTTATATTCAGATCAAGTGTTGAGTCCTGTTTCTTCTTGTTCATTGTACTAGATTTTATGTTTCTATTTAAAGAGGTTATTGATGTAAGTGAATTTACTATTTTTGATACATTACTGCTATCAATACACTTATTATTACCACTTTTATCTTCCTCCAAGTTGTTATTTTGCAACGCTATATTCCCTACTCTAATATTATCATTCAGTATATCAGTATACTCTTTTTTCAAATATATGTAGTTTGACTGCTCCTCCTTTGAGTATTTAGTCAATGACTGAACAAACTGCAATGATTTTATTCCCTTTACACGTGTTTTCTTTACCGGTACTAAATGTGATATATAAATTTGTTTAGGATTCCAAATTGTAATTGCATGCATGTAAACACGTAGTTTCCAATTATTAATATTATTTTCATATTTATCTATAAATATTCGATTGTCGCCAATGTAGTTAATTTTAATTGGTTTCGCAAATTTGTTTTTTCTTAAATATAGTGAATTTGAGTAGTGTAAATAATTTCCTGTACATGATGTCGCAATCGTCAAATTACCGACGCTATTGCAACTGCTTTCTAAAATGCTGTTGATATTTGACTCAGAAAATCCTGCATTCAAAGTATTGGTATTTATTTCAGTGTTGTTTGAAACACCCTCTTCTGTTACGCCTCTTTCATCAACAGGAGTAGTTACAGTTTCTTTTACCTCAATAATGCAATCCTTCGGTAAAGTTTTACCCTCACTATTGTTTAAATCATAATAGTATGAATTTTGTTCTATTTTGTTTTCTAATATTGATTTATTCATTATTTGTGGTTGAATAATGTTAATTTGGGGCTGAATAACTACGTTTTGCCTTTTAAGACTTTCTTTCCTTTTTTTTATTCTTTCCATCGAATGAATTTGATATTTTGATGAAATTGAATTAATTAATGTCGGAACTTTAATATTCTGAATAGTCAAATAGTCCATATACTCATCGCCATTATCAGTAATGCCAATATTAATATGGTTTTTAATGATAATCCATTCAGACCAAATAAGCGTTTTCATATATGAAACTATTTCTTTAAATAACTTTTTGTATTCAAAATTCATAAATGATATACAAATCATGGCCTTTTCTCTATTTTTGCAGCAATCTGTATATTGTTTTATGTGAATTAACCACCAATCTCTGACAATAGTTGAAGGGTTTGGGTAAAACTTATACAGTATTATCTTCCATATCACATTGAATATTACTATATACGATACAAACAACGGTACTGATAAAAGTAATACATACGATTTATTTCCGGAGAAACCATAAATATAATATAAACTATTTGAAAATTTAGTTGAAATAAATAATATAATTATTGTCAAAATTAAAATTAATGGTATTGAAGCTAAGTACAGGTATGAAAATGACTTTGATTTTACCACAAACGAAAATAAAGAACCAATTATACAGTATAATGTTTGTGAATCTGATAAATTTAATAGATCTGAAGAAATGCCATTTATAAAAGGGGATGTATTTTTTACTATTAAAATCCCAAAATAAAAAGACATAATTGATAAAAATATTGACTCGGATAAATAGTATAAATATGTCAACCAGTTTGTAAAGTAGCCGTTTTTTGAAAATATATACAGAAAAGGCAAGTCTATAAGCTTAGGTGGTACGTCTATCCCGGTAAATCCATATAATATAGGTGGCAAAACCGTTACAAATACTACAAAAAATGCCATTAAATCTGTCGAATAAACCAAAGTACCTGACCATTGACAATAAAATTGAAATATTAAGTGAGGTAAAACTAAGTAAAATATTTTAAATGCATTATTATAAAGTGATATACCAGTTCTGTATGACGTGATTCTACCTGCTCTTGATAATATTGGTATTACTTGATGAAATTTACTTATTGTCACATCTGTTACCGGAGTAAGTATGGTATTATTAATGTATTGCCTTATTTTCCTTCTGGAAACAATGCTCCTCGGCAAATCACTTTTAATTCCACACTTTTTACCACTCTTACTGTTGTTTTTAGTAATATCATTATAGTTATTGTAATTATAATTTTCATTATTTTTATCTGTTGTTGTGTAGATACCAGGACTTATCTTGTTTCTAATGGCATAATAAAGTTCATTATTATTATTATTCAAATCTTTCATAAAAAAAGAGTCTTTACTTCTATTTATGTCCCTGCTATTTATAGAAATTGAATCTCTTTTCTTACTTGTTTCTTCATCGCAGTTATTAATATTATTGTTATTATGGTGATGATGTTTATTATTATTATTTTTATTATTATTATTAATGCTTATATTGATATTACTTGTGCTTTTGTCATAAGATTTATTTTTATTGTGTATTGATTCAGTATTAGAAACAGAAATTGAAATGTCACAACTAGATAAAGTAGATACATTTCCAGTATTACCTGAAATTCCCAAAATAACTGGTTTGGGTATCACGTTATTCCTCAAGTAATCTGTAATGGAGCTTATATCCTTTGATATTGAGTCACTTATCACAACATATGGACACATTATTGCAATCGAAAAGAAGTAATTTGATAAATTTCTCGATTGAAATATTTTGGTTAATTGATGTGCTGAAAATATGATTCCTGGAAGTGAATTTACTACTCCATGACCTGGAAAATTACCAAACCAACTCATCCATTCATTTAAATTTACACTTTCTCCTATTTCACACAAATTACTCGTAGCATTATTGTTATAAAACTGCGATAATTGGAATTCTCCATTTAATGTTGATATTGTAATCAAATTGTTTAAAAATTTAACATCAGAATATTTTTTATTCAAACTTAATATACTCTTTCTAGTTCTTCTATTCATGTTATTATTATTAGATTGACAACTATTACCTTTATTACTACTATCACTATTATAGTCGCCTTCTGTAATTGAATCCAATTCAAAATCAAAATCTTTTAATATTAAATATTTATTTTTCACTATTATTTTAAGTTCGTTATAGATTTTTACCAAAAATGCTACTGTTTTTCTTTTATTTGATAATGGTAATCTATCCATTCTAATTAATGGTATTTTGTCGTAATTTGAAAATATTTTATGCATTAGTCTAATTGAATTAGTTGAGGATATGTTAAATAGGAACCAAGGTTTAATACTGTATTCCATTAACGATTTGATAGTTTTGGGAACTTTGTCTTGTATTCTGTATTCTATTCCTATATAACCCAAGTAATCTAAATTATTTCTTATATTTATATAGTAATCTTCCGTTGACTTATTCAGTAGAAATTTAAAATTTTCATTTTTCTCAGTTAAGTTCCTTCTTAATCTTATTTTATTTAACTCTGTTTTAGAAAGTACTTTTTTTGCATATATGTATACTTTGTAACCTTGATAATCTAATTTTTTTGTTATATATAATAAGTCGTCGTAACTTTTAATTCTATTGTTGTAATCTGAACATAAAGAGCCATTTACCTTATAATTGTTATTGCTACTGCTCTCTACATTTGATTTTATTGATTGAGGATTTATTAATGGCAACATATTTTTTGCCAGCCCTCTAGTATATAATACCGATTCCCTTATTTGAGGGAATTTAACTACTATTGAGATCATATCATTATTTGAATCCTCGTATTTATAAATTAGTGATGCAAATATCGTTCTTCCTAAACTTTCAACTACTATATGTTGAGAATTAACCAATACTAGTCTCATTCCAAATGATGCTGCCGTGTTTACTATTGTTAAATCGTTCTCGTCTATTCCAGAATATTGAACATATGACTTTGGATGACTCTCATAATATCTATTTACCTTTTCATTTTTATCAGATTTAAATGAATATTTTAATCTTTTTAATATATTTTTAAATTCAATCCTTTTACGATTACTCGAAAAAATGCTTTTTTTATGTTTTAATTTACTTTTATTCTTATTTAATATAATTCTATTTAAAATTGTATTTATATTATTATCTTTGTATTCAGAAATATCATTTCTCATATTAACAGTGTACTTTATAAAGTATTTAGTCAGCATCATCTCCCTTGGTAGTGTCACTAAATTGCACTTCCTTCTTTGATTATGCAATTTCTCATATTCTTTATTGTATCTATAAGTTAACAAATTATTATTTTCGCTTGAGTCATTTACAGTTATTTCATTAGTATCATGAGAATACAATCTCAAATTTGAATTTTTATATATTTTTAACTTATCAACACGTTTATCTCCAAATAAGTTTGCTATTCTTTTTCTTTGCAGTAATTTTAATGCTTTTATTTTGTTTTTGATTGTTCTTTTGCCCTTGAAATGTAATTTACTTCCGCTTTTTTTTGTGGATAAATCATTAAATGATACCAATGAATTTTTTATTGAATACCTTGAAAGTTGATACTTAATCCCATTTTCATCACTTGAACTATAATTAAATTTATAATTGCTGTCCCTGCTTAAACTTCTTATTATATTATTTGTACTGTGCAATATTTTGTTCTCATCATTCATGTTATTATTTTTCCCACATTTAATCTTATTATTAGGATATAACTCACTTTCATCTATACCTTTATACTTAGTATCTAATATCCTTAAATGTGGTACTGATGAGTTACAAGTTGCCATTGCATATAACATATCAATTAAAACCGAATTATTGATATTCGAATCGCAATAATATTCATCATTCCTAGATTCATAGTTAGCACCCAATTTACTTTCAACATTTAAATCATTTGAGAGTGAGTATTCTATTCTTTTATTTTCTGAAATAGTATCACAAAAAGAATTTATCAGTGTATAATTTATTGTTTCAATTAATAAATTCTTAATTATCGCAGAATATTCATCGAATAATTCATATTTTTGATTTGTTTTCCAACCATAAAAAGAATTTGTTAATTTAATAATGTTTTTAAACATTAAATATAATATTTCTTCGTTTTCCTCTTTGTTTATTAATTTACTTTTTTCACCGAATACACTGTTTTCTCTTTTATATTCATTATCATTAAGATCAATATCACTATTTTTTGTAGTTAATTTAAAATTAGTTGATCTAATTTTTTTATTTGAAAGTACTATTTGATTAAGTAATATGGTTAATCTTTTTGGAAATAAATGAATAGGTAGTGCAGGGTGATATAAATATGACTTGTTATTTATTCTATTTGAATATGTTTTGCTCTCTTTCTTATTTAAATTCGTAAAACTCTTTTTTGTTCTTACCAATGACAACGGCGGCCATGTATTACGATACTCAATTATATTGCTTTCAGAAGGCTCATCTAAATATGTATTTTTAAGTTCCTTCATTTTAAAAAGCGTTTTCTTATAGTATTTTCTCATTTTTACTTTATCTTCACTATTTTTGGTATTTGATTTACTATCAGATATTAAGGAATTGTTATTATTTTCTTTAAATATATCTAACTTTGAAATCGCACTTATAACGCTATGATAATTAAACAATTCAAGCTTTTTTGGATGGATTATTTTATAAATAAACATCGAAGACCTGATATTTGGCCTTACCACTCTCATATGACCATTTATGAATCTAGATGGTTCGTTTCTATGCCATGAAATAGAATGGTGCCTCCAAACGAGGCCAGAAATAATTGAAAACTTTGGCGAAGCATTTACTTCCAAACCGTTTTTGAAAATATATTCTTGTCCATTATTTAAACTTATAAATTTAAGCCTCATGGGTTCTGCTTCCATTATCGAGTCTTGAGTTATTAGCGAAAAATCAACCTCCCCAAATGAATCTAAGGAATTGTATTTGTGAAAAAAACACTCCAACTTACTTTTATTATTGTTATTTATATCCTCCTTGTTTTTGTTATCTAAAATAAGATTTGAATTATTTATTTTACTTAAATATTTGGAGGCCAACAACAATGAATTATTTCTTGATTCATTATTTGTTAAATTTAAATTATAGTTGATATCATTCAAAATTGATTTATTAAATGATAATTTAATGAACTCAAAAATACGAATTAAATCTGTAACTGCTGTTACTGTAACTGGAATACACATATTAAATAATAATATAAATTCAATCATTATTTTCCAATTTGATTTGTAAATATTGTTATAATTACCGTTCGATCCTGTAAAATAATTTGAATAATTATCAAATTTAGATTCATTATTTATAAATATAAGTATAAATAAAATTATAATAAAAACAGTAATTACAAATGTCAAAAAAAGTGATAATGTATTCTCAAACTTCATTCTTGGATAATATTTTGATTTATTCTCATAGAAATGTTTTTTACAAGAAATTCTTGTATCTTTTCCTGCGTAAACGACTACTGCTAAAACCCAATTTGCAAATGTTAACTTTGAAAACATCTGTACAAAATTATCCTTATTTAATGAAATCGCTCTCGGTTTACCTTCCCATTTTAAAGAGCCTTCAAAATGATATATATCGTCAGAAGGAACGTCGCATGTTATTTTTCCTGGAGTCAATATTATATCTTTAACTGCTCTCTCAAAATCAGTTTGACTGCATGTAGGTTCACATGCTCTCTTTAATCTGGATCCGTCTACCATTTCTGATGATATGTATGCCATTTTACCACTTGAGTGAAGTATCACAACATCTGCTGGAAACTGTTCACCGTCTAGAATGCATATTAGATCACCAACTTTGATGTATTTCCACTTAGTTAATATAAATTCCATTTTATTTGACTCGAACACAAAGCAATGTTTATTATTTACTTTATAGTCAGCTATTCTCATTTTTGTGTATATATATAAATCAACAATAAAAGGAGGAAATATTGAAAAAAACAATGATGGAGCCAGAAACAACCATTTGTATTTACCTTCTATATTCATGAAAAGTGATATTATAAATGATATCAATCCAATTATTATCGGTATTTTCTTGCATTTTCCCCAAAATGTGACTATAATAAATTGCAGATAGTTATATTTTGAGTGGGAATATTCATTCTTTGAATAATTATTCTCATTTTTATTTTTTCCTGATATATCTAATACAATCTTTCTCGATATCCATACTGGCTTTTTCCTAATTGTTTTAATACTTTCATCTTCACCATATAATGTATTCGTTTCTGTGGCATGATCCAGCATTTAACTTAGAGTATTTTAAATTCAAGTTTCTAATTTAATAATTAAAATATTTATAAATTGGTGCAGAAAACCCTATTAATGCATTTGAATTAGTCTTTACAATTCATTCAGTGTAAATAAATGCGAATAGGCATCTAGTGAAGCTGAATATAAATATGTGATATTTCTTGACTAAAACATAAATAAAAAACCTAAACAAAAAATAATTCAAATAAATTTAAAAATAGTAAAAACTACTTTCTATTTAAATCAAATCAATTTATTATTGCCACGTAATTATAATAATACCGGTATATAGATTTTTTTGAATTTATTTTCTGTGGGGAAAACCATAAATTAAACTAATCAAGCTTTTTTTTTATATTGTAAAAAATGCATGCATACACAATGTTAATTTTCAATTTGATAAAAGGCAAAAATTAATGATGATAAAAGACAATAAATATACTAATCAATTTACAATACAGAAGACAAATCTATTCCTTTCTTTCTTTTGACAAAATTGACAAGTGAACGTTTTATTTTCAATAAAATCTGATTATTATATTGATCACCTTTGTTGTAATCTTGTATTTTTTTAATTAATTCTTGAATAGCAATATTTACACCAGTACTATCTTGACCAATGTCTTCATTACATAGATTCAATATAGAATGAGCTATGTTTAGTATGTTTTGATTGGATTCTACTAAGAAATCGGAACCTGTTAATACTGGTTTAACAATATTATGTTTATCGAAATTAGAGTTTAAATATTTATGATTAGATCTCATTAGTCCAATCCATTTGTAGCTATTGGGCAATAATTTTCCCTGAGTTGCTCTTAGTATATCGTATTCAATAGATGAATTTATATCCAATTTTTCCCATTGTTTGGAACAATCAGAATCAGTTCTACCTATTATATAATTCTTAATTAAACTCCAATTTCCAGGTCCGAATTTCTTAACAGTAGATATGAGTAAATTGTTCTCTTCTTCAGACCATTTACCTTTTTTTATATCTGGTTTTAACATGTTTACGTATCTCTCTCTGCATTTAGAATCACTTCTTCCATTAATATGTTTTGATATTTTTGTCCATGAATTTCCTCCATAAACAAAATAAGCAAATTGAAGTCTTACATCCTCATAAAGAGACCAAGAACCGTGTTTCAGATTCTTTTTTAAACTTCTTACGTATCTAGTTCTACATTGCTGATTAGTTCTTCCAGGTAGTAAACTGGCAATGTAATTCCATTTACTTGTGCTTCTTTTATTCATCTCTAAAATGCTAATCCCACCAAGTGAGTCAACAATAGATATTAGTTTATTATCTTCATCGTTACTCCATGCACTTTTAATTAAATTCTTATTTAAACACCTTTGATATCTATATATGCATTGATATGGCGTTCTACCTGTATTTAAAATTTGTGAAATTTTCATCCAGTTGTAGCCTTTATATTCAGAAACAAGTGATAAAAGGCGTAAATCCTCACTCTTAGTCCACTCTGTTCTATTTGTATTGGGATCTATATAGTGATACCATGTTATTTGACAGTCTCTTCCAGTTCTCTCACACCTACCTCCCAAATCTAAAGATATCATATTCCAAAATTCTACCCAATATTCTTCAATATTAAACCCTGAATTCTTATTATGAAGATTCTTTAATAATGTATTTAGTTCCAAAAATTTACTTGATATATTGATATCATCAATGCCATTATTACTAATATTTTCGTTTACATTCATCCCAAGTTTTACTTTTATTTCTAATATTGATTTTAGTATATGTATTTTGACCAAATTTTTTAGCTTATCTATTTCAGAGGGCAACCAAATATTGTTATTCCATTCATACTTCATTCTATAGTTTGGTAAGTTTCTCCTTAGGTTGTTTTTAATTATTGTATCATCATTACTTAAGGGGTAATTGCCATCAATGTCCATTAGTCTTGTCATAAATCTAAATCTATCACAGTCGTTCACTCTGTGTTTTTGTTTTGTTATTGCTCTCATTGTAGCACCATAGTTGTTAACCAAGTCCCTTTGCCACTTGTTTATTTCAAATTCAACAAGTTTCTCCCTTAAAAAACTATTCCTTTTGTCTATTTCACTAATAGAATCTAAAACCTCCAATATTATTTCCTCCATTTTTATTTCTCTGAAATTAATATTGAATTGTCTATTTATGATTACTTATTAATGAATCTATTTTTTAATAGCAACATTTATTTTATTATTCTAAAAAAGAAGTATTCATAAGAAATACTTATGACTCCTTCAAAGAGCAAAAACAGTATTTAAAATCGTCGTTTACTTCCTCAAAGCCTATTTCAATAAAAGAATAACATTGTTTTCACTTTTGACTTTTTTTAATGCGATTAATACCAAATCCGTGTTGGCGCCAACTCCATTTTTGTTTAGTAGTTGAGTTTATATTGTTAAAAAATCATTTGTTTGAGTCTTCGATAATAAAGTCCTCAAATTCTTGCACAATTTCGCATGGAGTAACTGCCATGTAATTCATCAGTTTGTTTGTGAGTAATTTGCAGGCAATGCTTTCCTGAAAGCTCTCACACATTGTTTTTTGTACCAGCGACCTTATGAAGGCCGCATTCTCTTCATTAATTACAAAGTTATTCGCAACTTCACTCATTTCCAACTCAATTTCGTATTCACTCTTTGGATCTGGGTCAATTTTTTCGCTGTAAAACATTTTAATCCTTTTGTACAATAATAAATTAATAAACATATTACAATACATATTTATTTTTATATTGTTGTCTATATACATTGCTCTTTCAAGGTTAAGTTTCTTTTTCTCTTGAGATGTTTTTTTTTCATTACTACCCATTCTAATTTCTGCTATTTTTTTCTTATTTTCTTCTATTAATGAAGAACATTTTCTTATTTTTTTTTGCAATTCTAATGTTGTTAAAAAATACGAGTAATTCCCTATTTTTTCAAATTCAAGCTCTATATTGTCATTTCCACTACTGATTTCTGTTGTTTCACTCTGATCATTCGCTTTATTTTTAATCTCCATGTTGTTATCTAATGGTATATTTTCAACCTGTTTTAGCGATTTAGTTTTTTCTATGAATATTATTGTTGATAAGTATAAAATATTTACATACAAATACAACTTCATCGAATTATATACACCTAATTCTCGGTACTTAATAAAACATATATGCTTATATTTTTGAATTTAAGTGTTAAAAACTAATTATTTTGCAAAATACATAAATTAAACATTATTCCTATTATCTATTATTAAAGATACTTATGTAATTTTCACTATTGTTAAAAACAAAAATATATTTGAAATAACTACTGAAATACTAATGCCTTTCTTCTTTAATGTTAATACTTCGAACAATTTTTAACAGTTTTACAAATTTATGTGGTGACTCACCAAAATTAAAGTTCGATCTACTTCATTAAAACAAAACACAACAATTCAACCTAAAGATAAAATCTTGTTCTTAGAAACAATAAAGGACTAATAAACTATCATTGGTGATCCTTTATTATAAACAGCATAGTAGTGCGTTAAATGAATATTACATCACTAAAAATAATTTATAATAAACATAGCAAAAAGGAGTGGCGCCAAAGGTTGTCAAACAAAACTACGAGTGCCATAAACTCGCTCAAAATACTTTGTGATTTCTGGAATAAATGGTAGATATTTGTGCAAAAAACACTTTGTGGTACTAACTAAGGTATATACCTTAGTATATTTTATATGAATGTGTGTACAATTTCACTATATAGCTTTAATAAAGGAACATTAGCATTGGATGTAATTACAGTATAGTTTTTTTTCGGACTTAGTTATACATGTTTGCGACGACTTCATATTTTAATTTCTTTATATAACGTTAAAGATAAACAGTAAATTAAATTACACTGCATCATTCAGACTTTACTCGCTTTCTTCTTTTTGATTTAGTTTTTGCTGAACCTTTACTCTTAAATCGACTTTTCCTACTGCCAACTATGGCTTTTTTCCTACCAGTGATAACTCTTATTTTTGTCTTCTTCAGTTTTTTCTTGGTTTTTCGTTTATGTGACTTTCTTTCGCACTTGATACCTCTCGATTTAAATATAATAGCTTCCAGATCAACTTTGGCAGCAGAATGTTCTTTTTCATATAAGTATCTCATTTCCAAAAGAAATAAACAAAGATTGGACACTATAAAGTTGGAAAATCCACAATTAAATTTTTCAAAATAATAATCAACTAATTTTAACTCTGATTCACAATGCACAATTATTCTTTGCTTTATCTGATGTTCGCTAAAATTATTATTTAAATTAGATAGCAAAAGTGAAAATTTTGTCATGTTTCTATGAAAGATATACTTAATTAATAAAAAAGCAATTCCATATAGTTCCTTCAGTAATAAGTTGTATTGTTCCAAACTTGATGAATAATATGCATCAGCATTGGCCCTTTTCCCGTCAACTTTATTTCCGTCCCAATTTCTAAGAAAATCATAATATTCCATTTCAAGCGTATCAATTAACGAAAGTATGCCTTCATAATCTGAAATCAAAGTGTCAAGTGAACATAATATTGAAGCCGTACGGACGCTTGCTAGATCATCTAAGTTACCATCTTGCAAAACCTGTTTTATTTCTGAAAGTGAAAGCTCAATACACTCAGTAGAATCACAGTTTTCAGACTCCAGTAAATAATTGTCCAATTCTTGAGATGAAGATACACAAGAATAGTAAATGGTTGAAAGAGAAGTACAACTCGAGTGTGAAGAAGGTATTGATGACGAAGTAAAATGTTTACCACAAGTATAATCCTCACTGTTAGAAAGATCAACATAAGAAGAATAACGCGTAGGTGAGACAGACCCTGATGAAAACTCTAATTCAGATTCTGTCATTGAATTAAACTCTGAATCTAAATCAATAATAGATTTAGTCGATTCGCTGCGGGAAGTATCACAACTATCAGTATCGTCGTCACCACTGCTAGGATAGTAACTTTCATCAGAACTAGAATAGACACCAAAGTAATCGTCACTGCCCTCATTATCCTCAACGTCACCTAAATAGCCACTATCAAGTTCATCTACTAAACTAGATGATTTCAATTTGATGAATGAAGTGCGAAAGTGTTCATTTACTTGATTTTTAGATGAAAAGTATATATTTCTGGAAAATATGGTCGTAAAATCATGATTATAAGTGATTTTAATCGAAAAGAGTAGATAAAAAGAAAAGAATATTAATATGTATATATTCAAGAACATCTACTTGTAACTATTTTGTTGAGTCAGTTAAAATATTATTAACTAAGATTTTGAACGCCCATTAATACTGATTTATTGAATATTAATTTTCAGATATTATTATCCAAGAAATATAATATTATTATTTTTGTCGCACTAAATAATAATGAATACTACTGTAATTAACTAATTACATAACTTTCGTTACTTACACATTCGCACTAATTATTATGCATAAACTAACTGATTAAAAAATTTGATATAAAGGATTTTTTTAAATTAGGAATTAAAATTTAATATTTCCTTTGACAATTAGATATATATATCAAGTATCGGATACCGCCATAAATGTTTGATATTGTAAAAATTAAAATTGGTTCAATATACTTTGTTTTAATAGATAGTATTTAGATCAAACCTTTTCTTCATAAGTCAAATAATAAAGCCTGATATAAACGTGTATTTGATATTTAAACCCCAAATTCACTAAAAGAACCTTCTTTTTATGTACCCCTTACAGAACATGGAATTAAATATGACTAGCCATGTTTACTTTTATTTTTAATTTTAGAAGAGACTCTAATATTAAAAGACTTTTTCGTTCTCCTCCCTGAGTATTTAGTTTTGGTGTTCTTTATTTTGGTTGAAATAACTGATTTTTTTTTTAGACTTTTCGAGCGAGTTAACCTCCTCTTACTTTTTCTTGATTTAATTGATTTTCGCTTGGGAGAATCTGATTTTGTATTTTCTGTCTCGGAATCAGTTGACAAATCTTCGTATTCACTGTCGTTTTCATTACCATTGTGTTTATTGACTATAAACTCCATGTATTTTGGATACTTGTGTAGTTTTAAAAGATAACTTTTAATTGAGTTGTAATTTTGTAAAAAATGCAAGTAACTACTCGTTAAATACTTGCAAAGTGGGTGACTTGAAACAAAATTATTCTGTTTACAAAACAGAGTATAAAACACATTTCTCAAATAGTCCATTATCTCACTTTGAAAGTGCAATCCTCTGTAATAGAATTCAATTATAGAATATTCTTTTCTTTCAAATAATTCCTTGCTTGTGTTCCTAAAACTGTTTACTTTCTTATGTATAATCGTTTTTAAAATTCTAAGCAAAAAATCCAAGTATTTATTGATTTCTTTTTTACATTGAGTAGTCTTTTCATTGTATGATTCAAGCATACTTGACTCGAGGTCTTTGTTGGTATCACTTGAATATTCGTCTTCAAGTTGTCTCAGTTCTGTGAGTTTAGTCTTCAAAAGCGATTTCAATTCATCAACGGTATCACAAAGATTTTCAAGAAGAGTTTTTTTTAAAAGTGTATCATCAAATAGCTCTAGAATCATAATAATATCACTGGGAGAAAACAAAAAAGAGTCCATTCTAACATCATCCGGACCGTCTATATCTGTTTTTCCCGATTTGTCGTCGTCTAAGGCCAAGTAAAGAACATTTGATTCACCCATTTTTAATTGAGACAGTGAAATGACATAAACTTGATTATCTAAAACACAGTATTTGTCATTTATACCTGTTTTAAAATGGCACGATGTATTTTCAAATAAGTTGTAATTTATAAAACCAACCAAGTACTTTACTGATAAAATCAAGACATAGCGTTTTAAAAACATCTTTTTTAAAGATACCAAACATAAGTAAGATTGATACATATATATTAAACATAGATTAAGCTATCGCTACTACTGACTCAAGTCGCCAAGGAAATCAACTTTAACTCATTGTCAGAGCAAAATCAGCTTTGTGTTCTTTTATGTGAATTAAGCCCAAATACACACCCGTTTTTTCTGTGTGTAGTTTGCTGTGTTGGAGTTATTTGTACTAAACTGATTGTTAAAGACACTGTCCTCGATATACCTTGACGCAGGGCACCATTTAAATGAATGATATATTGAAACCAATAAATTCCGGGTATTTATTTACTTCTCAGTACTCTTTCCCTACAGTACGAGATATAATTTAACTGTCCCTCCTAGACAATTAGTTATAATTATTTATCGTCCGATAACACAACACTCAGGAGTTGGCGCCAATAGAGATCAATACCGAGAACACAGGACAAGAACGCATATTTTAGAACAATCTTTTTATTTTTTTTTCTAAATGCAGATACGATAATTTGTCCGAAAATGCACTGTTTACTTGTGTTGTTTGAGATAAATTCAATACATTCTTACCGTCTTGCAGAAAAGTGTGTAGGCAAGCTTCTTTAAGAATGTACATTTGTTTTGGGAGCGCAAAGCTCCGGTAGTGTTGGTTTTAAACACAAGAGATCTGAAAAATATATTCTAACGGGACTTTGAGAAGAGCATTCAAGGTTCATATTACACAAACAGAAGTGAACAGTGGATTTCGAATTTGGAAATGAAAAATTTAGGTTTATATTGCTCATTATACAACCAGAAGAATTTAAACTAGAGCGAAACCCTCTTTGCCCTCCGTGATTGCCTGAAGCAGTTTCGCTTTAAGTTGTTCCTTCGTTGAATAATCCGGAAGATCAAGTTGGTTGAAACAGGTGTGAGCAGAAGGGAGTCTGTTTTCGCCGAAAGATTTGTGAATACTAAATTTCTGCGGACCCCTCATTCCCATTAAATTCTTAAATCCACCAAGTGGTACCCTGGATGTGCCGGTTACAAACTGAACAAAAGTGGCAAGTCTGTTTTGATCGAACTCTTTAAGGCACTCCCAAAACCAAATGATTTGCTTTGACTTTTTATCATAGTTGTGGTACTCAGTATTTTCCATAAGGTCGTCTAAATCAATAGTTGGTGAACCGGAAATGAGCAGTTCAAGTTCCTTGTCGTCAAATATTGCAATTAGTCTAGCAGGAATAAGTTCGTGAAAACCAGAAAGGAAAAAACTTAGTTGTTTTTCAATTAACTTAACGGTCTTGTATTCGCAAAGCAAGCATACATATTCGTATTTGTTTTCGTCATTAACTTGTATATTCACACCATTAGGTTTGAGCTCGACTTGTTTAGACCTTCCAAATTCGTCAATTGTAGTGGTAAAATTGAGTTCCAATCCGAGATCCTCGATTGGATGTTCTAACATAATGTTTAGGTTTTTGTAAAGTTCTGGATCAATAGACTCTGCATCCGCTGGTGTTATTGGTTGTCCAAGCATGTTTTTGTAAAATGAGCGAGTAAACCACGCGTCCAGATGCTGACCATCGTATATACACTTGCCTATAATTCTGCCTATAAATTTAAAAAAGTGCAGGTGGTCGGCATTTATATAGCTAAGTGGGTTTGGATGATTGAATTCGCTTTTTGAACCCTCTCTTCTGAACAGTGCATAATCTGGATTAAACATTTCACGTGCAAGTATATTATACCACTCTCTAGTAACACCGCCTGCATCCAAGCCCTCCTCGTTGTGGAATGTAATATTCAACTTTTGCTTGAGTTGGTCAGGGCTTTTAGTGCTTATTTGTTGGAAACTGTCCATAAACACGCGATTTCTCCTTACAACAAGTCTTAATTGATGGTTGTCACTGGACCTATAATTTCCGCTCTCCCTTCTTAGCTGCTTTAAACGATGTCTGAAGTAACATCTCTTATTCTCGAAATTAATAACCATGGGTACCAATCTAATCAAAGTCACCAAACTGCCATTTGGAGGTAGCAGCAGCTGTGGAAATGACTGAAGTAGTATATTCAGTGCTTTTTTGTGTCTGTAACTGAATTTAATTATCTCGTGGTGCTTTTCAATGCATTCTTGAGATAAGTTTTTAATGTTGTAATTGTTGTTGCCTTCCTCCGATTTATTTGAATTATTCAGAATCTGATTGTTCAAATTCTCCGTTAAAGTCCTTATCAAAGAAGGAGTTGACGATTTAGTGTCCTCGTCCATTGTTTTGAGCTCAAGTAAATTAGCAGACTCGTTTATTAGTTTCACGTTCAAGTCCGATTCAAATGAGGATATTGACGAAAGACCCATAAGAGCTATCATATTTACTTGTTGTATTGTAAAACAACCCTCCAGTACCGGTATTAACAACATTACTGTCACATCTGTGACATTGTTGGTTAAACTATTACCACTTAAATACGCTGAATTTTGTTCATTGCTTGGGTTTGCTGAACCAGAGTTGCCGTTTGCATTGCTGTTTAAACCTTCAAATGAACCACCTGTTTCCAACGATGCATTTGGACTGCCTCCGCCATTAATTAGCATCTCAAGAGTATTCCATTCAATCAATGCGTTGTCCAAGGCATTCCACAGTTCAACGAAACCACACTTGTTGAAGAATTCAGAATATAAGTGATACTTGATGCATGATGAATTATTCGTAGTTTTGTTTTCTTTATCAAACTCAACAGTGTCTTTGCCAAACAATGATAACCACTCGTTCCTATTGTCTATAGTTACCTTGTCCCCAAGTATGTCCATATACTGATTAACTATCCTTAAAAACAATATGGAGTCGTCTATTCCAGAGAGTTTGGCATTGCCCAAATTTTTCATTTTGTAGTTGTTCAAGCTTTTTATTGTACTCTTCCAATTGTATTTGCAGTTCTCTCCTTTTTCATTGTCTGTCATAGTCTCTATAGTTAGGTTTTCAAATGACCTTTTGTAGTCAGACAAGTACAAAGTCAACTGCTTGAGCGAACTCACCAAATTGAACACAATGGCTGTTGTATTGTCAACCAGTTGTTTGTGAAACTCGTTTCTGCAGTTCTTGTTTGAATACGCCAGTGAAAGCAGATCTATGTACAATTTTGTAGATTGTTTTGATATATTGCTGCTAGAGACGCTGTTTGTTGTATTCTCTTTTTGAATTAAAGATGGGGATATTGAACTGTAAATAAAGGATATCGGGCTAAATAACGGATTCAGCAGCTCCTTGATGTTTTTCGGTTCAATAACCTCCCACATTTTGTTATACTCATTTCTTATGGCCCTTTCAAACTCGCTCTCATCTTCTTTGTTGTCCGCCATCAGACTTGTGTCGTCATTGCAGCTGTTAGAATTCAAACTATTTTCGCTACTGTTATACATCCTGCCGGTCAGGTAGTAAAGCTCTAATTGAATTTTTGGAATGTCTTGTACGTTCAGGTTAAATATCTTATTGAGCAATAAAAGCAATTTCTGAACGTGCTGCGGCGAGTTGTGTATCAACTTTGTATTAAGCAATTCCAAAAGCAACAATAGTGGAACAAATCTGCCCTTTTTAAACAGACTACTGGTTGGAAATCTAATAGAAGATATCTTCCTTTTAAGCTTGTTCATTTGGAGCATCATGCTGTTCCTTTGTTTGTTGTTCTTATTTGAAATGGCATTATTGTTGGTCGCAAAACTGTCTCCGCCGTGGTTACTACCTACTGAATTGCTGCTATTATTAAGAACATTTCTTTCAGACACAACGGGTTCATTATTCACGCTTCTTTCCTTTAACCTGAATTTGTCTCTATTTTTCCCTCCTTCAACATGGTTTTCATTCACATCCTTGTTTCTATATTCACGCTCAACGCCTCTTGAAGCTCTGATGCCACTGCCTGCCGTAAATGAAATGTTTATATTTTCGTCGTCCTCACTTAAATTCTCGTTAGTCACGAGCACCGAATCGTCTTCTTCGTAAACGCTTTCCTCAATGTAGCTTGAGTTCAAGTTGTTGGAAACGCCGTTTCTAGAAACTGCAGGAGTGGTTACATGGCTTGCTGCCTCCAAATCGGCACCGCCGTTTCCGCATCCCATCGGTCTGATTCTGTCTTTTTTGTCTCCGGTACAACTTGAAACTGGAGACACCTTAACAACGTCATTTGCATCTGACTTAACCGGCGTGTTGATAAAAGCACTGTTGCAACCTCCAAACGCTCCATTTAGTGTCGTCACACCGCCGTTTATGTTAAATCCTTCCTTAGTAAATCTTCTTTTCTTCTTCCTGCTTAGTTCCACACTAGAAGAAAGAGGCAGTGAAGAGCCTATTCTTCTCCTTTCTTCAGACTTGCTCTTAACTTGTGCATTTTTTCCTTCTGTGTTATAGTTACTCTGCTTCACAGGAGACGACAAAGAAGAATTAGTCTCATTCATATTCAAATTGCTATTGCACTCGCCACCCGCCGTCTGCTGGGACTCCGTGTTGCCTGCAACACCGTTGCTATAGTCGGCTAAATTCAATAGCCTTTTTTGGTTTTTGCATGCTAAACCATGGGATTGCGGGGAAAACAAAGGACCAACACCACTTAAAGTCCCATTCAAAACTAAATCGTGAAACTTAATAAATAAATTCATCCTGTTCTGGGGGTTCCATTCATTTACGAAAAACAAGGTCAGTATCGGAACGTGAGTTAAAAACTCATTCACGTTCTCTATTACGCTCAAAAGAGAGTAGTAAATCATATTTATTGGACTCATATCACAGTGAGACATTAACGACGTGAACAGCTGCTCATACGGCACCACATTTGAAAAATGGTCATTTAAACTCGAATCTTTGTACGTCACAATAGAATTTGTATTCCCATTTACGTTTGCGTCGGAAAACCCGCTACATGCGTCATTTGCATTTGAATATTTAATAAACATCCTCATTGAACCGCCATTTACATGCATTTTACTCAGTATTAGTATTGAAAACCAGGTGTCCAAAACCATCCACTGGTTAGGTCCGAACGACCCCAACATACCAAATATATAAGACTGCAAAAGTTGCTTTGACACATTCTGCCTCGTAAATATGCACGAAAACATTATATCCGGTACATTTGATAGATTTACGAGATTCTGGTCCTGATAATTTTTGTTCTTCCTACTTGAGAGTACGTCACTTAAATAAAGCGATATAAACTGCTTGTCAGGGAATCCATAATATGGGTCGCTTAGGGATAACACATTGTTCAATCCTTCATTACTTTCTCCATACTTTGACTTTGTATTACCCACTTCGTTTTGTTGGTCTGAGTTGTTGTTATCGGCATTACTGTCACTTAAGTTGTTATTTATATTGTTCTCATCCTCGTTATAGCCATTGTCTTCATCATAGTCACCGTCGCCATCATCATCGTCGCCATCATCATCGTCTCCGTCGCCGTCACCTCCTCTTCCTCGTTCAACGCTTCTCACTCTTTCGCTCAGGGCTATTCTGTCAGACAAGGAGGCTCCCGTTCTTTCTAAATTCACAGAGACGTCCTCGCTCCTTACACATCTGGCTTCGCCTGCAGCACTACCGTCTGAACTGGACAAACCGTCGTTTAGTATTATTCTATTGCACAGCATTGGAAATATTCTCACGTAACTAGAGGCGTTAAACGCAATAATTCTATTCAAGTTCTCACTGTAAGCCGAGTTAAACGAGCTTCCAGGAGAACTCGAGTCAATGTTGTTCACCCCGGAAAAGAAAGAAGATATTGGCGATATATTCGGTCCAAGAGAGGTCCCGTTTGAATTATTGATAATGTGATTGAATTCCGACCTTAGAGAGGGCAACATATTCTGTATAAGTGTCGTTCTGCCACTGTTACTGGAGTTAATGCCCTGTAATTGCTGAGAAAGCGACTGTTGACTATGTCTTCTATTGAATGTAGAATTTGACGACAAAGAGGACACATTTACCAGTGGGTACATTGAATTCTCAAGTGCGAGATTGTCATTCTCATTTGAATTCCAATTAGATCCCGGAGGAGAGGAACCATTTGAGATCTCGTTCAAAAGCTCGTACAGTATGTCGTAGGAATTTCCGGGAAAGCCGCTATTCGATCTTGAATTTGTGTTGTTGGTATTTCCGCCACCAAGTGACGATATCAGTGGAATAGGAGCACTCAAATTCAGTCCTCCGTCGAAGCTTATATTCCCCTGTTGATTTCCTATAATAGATCTTATTTGATACGAGCCTCCCCTTCTCCCGCTGTTACTTGTTCCTAAAACGCCGTTATTTCCTCCATCGCCTGCACCGTTACCACTTCCTCCACCGTTTCCTGTTGAAATAATTATGCTGCTGCCGCTTCCCCCACTTCCCAATGTGTTTAACCTGCCGTTTGATATCACACTTTCTCCTCTCGAATTATTCCCTGAATTTGAGGAGGATAATACAGAATTTGTGTTGCTTCCTCCTCTTCTTGAATCCGATATTATTGTTGCTGCAGAAAGCAAGTTGCTTATGCTCCCTAAACTGTTGCCCGAGGGATTTACGTTAAATCTTATCGTTGTGACCCCACCGTTTCTGCTGCTTGTTATTAACGGCAATATGTCATAAAAACCGCCTCTTCTCAATGAACCATTGTTGTTGCCTGAACTACTAGTGCCACCAACTCCGCTTCCTCTGCTTCCCCTGCTTGAACCACCTTCGTATCTGCTCAAATAGTCCCTCTCTAGCCTCGCATCCGTGCCTATAATTATGTGATTTTCGTCATTCATTGCAATGAACTCCGGAAAATATGAAGATATTCTGTCCATCCTGGGCGATGCACTTCTTTCGCGACTTCCTCCACCTTCATTTGAACTGAAATTTCCCCCCCTCTCGTTATTTAAGGACAAATTTGATCTGTTGTTTGTGCTGTTGCTGTTTGTGTTGCCACCTCCGCTGTTCCGAACGACACTATTGTCATTCGAAATGTTGTTTGCGTTCCCACTGACACTTGCTGCTGCAAATGAATCGCTGCCTTCTCTGTCAATTTGCTCATCGTCTCCGCTCAATCCATTTATTAAGCTATTGTATCCCGGAAAAACCCTTTGTTGCAAACTTCTAGCCTCCTCCGCTATATCCTCCGGAAGCGTCCTTAAAAACTCTTCCGTCGCAGATAAAAGCACTTCCTGACGAAGTATAGGATCCAATGAAGTTATAAATTGTATATTCTCCAAATCAGTTTCCACGCCTGAACCTCTATTATCAACGCCGTTGTTGCCATTACTGTCATGTTCGCCACTTGCCGATGCAATGCCATTATCGTTGTTCCTCATATCGGAATATTCCATAGAAACCTCGTTATTTGCATTTGTGCTTCTCAGTCTTATCACGTCTCTTAGAGATGAGGGAAGCAACTCCATTAATGAGGGTGGCAAAGATAAATTCGCGTTTCTATTTGAGCCACCCACATTATCCCCATTTGAATCAATATTAGAAGACGGAGAGGAGTCCGACAGCGTTATGTTGTCCAGTAATCTCCTCGTCGTGTCGCCGTCTGACAGTTGGAATACCAATACGTCCGTCTGTACGTCCTCTGGGAGCTCATTAAACACTCCAGTGTCTATTCCTATTATTTCCAATATTCTACTTCTAGATATTTCAAGTCTTTCTTCCATAACTCTTAGTAGTAAACAGACAGGAGATTCGTTATCACCGACTATTTCTGTATTCTCAGCTTCATTATCTATTTCCATTTGCACTTGTTGAGTCGGAATGTTGTCCAAATCTCCGTTATTTGTTCCTCTTTCGTCACCATTCGCCGCAGCTTCAACGTTTTCTTGTACATTTGAAACCTCTGTTTCATTTGCTTCCCCCTCAACACTATTTTGTTGAACTCCGTCACTGTCGATATTGCTGTTGACGGAAACCTCGTTTCCTGAACTCGTATTCGCATTTATAGTTTCGTTTTCATTTTCACTATCATCCTCAATCTCCCCCTCATCATTGTCGTTCAAATCTAAATCAACACTCATTCCAGAAGCATCATTTTTGCGTGAATTATCGCAAATTAATGAAGAGTTGGAGCCTTCCAACTCATTTTTATTCTCTTCAACATTCATAAATAAATCGACGTCATTGCCTTCAATATGTATTTGGTCAACTATAAAATTCCTTATTACACTTGCAACTTGGGAAACCAAGACCAAGGGAGTGGTGTTTACAGAGGCGTTTTCATTTCCAGTGCTAATTAGTCTCTCAAAATTTGAGTTGTTGTTTATATTTCCTATATTTCTGATCCAAGCCGACACACTTAAATTCAAGTTCCTGGATGAATTCGCGTTCTGCAAAGAACCTCCACCATTGTTTGCGTTGACGTCACCGTTGTTCAGTGAGGTACTGCCGTTGTTGTCGTTCACGTTGTCACTCGAACCTTCGTTTCTAATTAAATCAAGTAGGTTATTCAAGTCCATACAGCTATTCCTCAGCGAACTCGACTGGATCTCTCCTATGAGGGATCTTTGGGAATCAGACAAAGGACCGTTGCTGTACCAACACAAATTGGTATTTGAGTGATTATTAACTGCCGTGCTGCCTATTGCATTGTCCACTATTATATTTCTCGTTAAAAATGGATGCTCAGTAGGCAGCGATATGTCGTTCCTAAAATGCCAGCCGAAATTTGGTTGAGAATTGTTGTTTGGAGTCAAATTTAAACCAAAGCTATTTTGTCCTTCATTCGCACTGTTATTCTGACTACTGTTATTTCCATTGTTGCTGCCAACGCTGGAACCAGCTCCGTAGCAGTTGTTGTTTGCACAATGAACTACACTTCCAATATTATAATGAGACAAAACTGGATTAGTAAGGTACCCACCTAAACTTAGCCACTGTAGAATCAAATCACTATTCGATGGTGGGTTCAAGTTAGATGTATTTGGGACAAAAGTAAGTGAATTAAGCACTAAAAACGAAAGAGGTATGTTTCTTGTATTCACGAATATGTTTCTTTGATTAATCGGCATTGGTGGCCAATACGGATCTGCAGAATCCATATAAAAATTAGAATATGAATTATTGCTCAAACAATTGTTATTACCTGTAAGGGTGATCATGTTATTCCCAGAAACCGCTACATTTCCCAATGAACTCCTGTTATTTGAACTTCCAGAGGAGATAAACTGTATTTGCAGATCCTCGCCCCTTGGATTACTCAAGTAGTTTGTTGTGTTCGAGACGCCACTCAAATTATTTATGGTGCCTTCAAGCGCCCCTAGGTCATCCAAAAATCTAAGATTATCAAATTCAAAATCCTCGTCATCCTCCCTCAACAACACCATCATCATATCATCGATGTAATTGCCACTGTTGCTGCTCCCTTGAGACATTAATCTTCTTCTAAAGGAACCACCACCACCCCCTGGACTAGATGAGCCTCTTCCCGCATCCGCGTTGCTCGCTACTACGATGCTAGTGGTGCCGTTGGTCCTGTGTTCGTTTTGGAAATTACTAGAAACGACTTCGGGAGTGATCTCCGCTCTGCCCAAGTTTCCTGGTCTGGAAGAGGCGTCTGTATTGTCCCTCAGGCTGTTTTCATCCCCATTAGCGGCAGCAACGCCAACTACGTCGGTGCCACCACTACCAAGACTGCCATTAACTTCGTTATTTTGCGAAAGTGACTCAGATACAACTCCTAAAGTGTTATTCAAATCAATATTGTCTCTTATATCTGCACCAGCGCTATAATTGTTGGTGTCACAAGTGGTGTTGTTGCTTCTGCTACTGTGATCATTCATGTTGTCATCCCCATCGTCGGTATTTCTATTTGCCTCGTTGGTACTGCCACTATTACCAGAATTAACATGAGTGATAGTGGTATCATTTTCGTTTATGTTCTCGTTCACATTTCCGCCTCCGTCTGTCATAATGACGGAGAAGTCTTCATTTCCACGAATAACATTATCTCCAGAATCGGATTGATTATTACTTACTCCTATATGTACGTTTCTTATACTTGTGTTTCCATTTCCATTATCTGTGGGAAATACCAAAGAAGAGGTGGCTTCACGCATATCCTGGTGGGGATTATCTGTATTGTTGCCAACAGGATTAGCAGTCAAGCCACCTATGTCACCAAGAATGTTTAAATCCTCATTCTCGCTATTAAATTCATCGCCAAATATGTCGTCCATCTCATCCATTCCCAAGTCCACATCTACATCAACATCTACATCAACATCGATTTCTTCGTCAATGTCTTCAAAATTTAATTCATCTGCATCATTGCTGGCACTTACGATCGTTTCGTTATAACCTCTTCTGAATCTACTCCTGTTTCTCCTTCTATATGATGAGTTTCTCAAGTTGCTTATTATTATTCTCTCCTGGTCAGCCGCATTTTCCCTGTCTGCATCTCTCATCAACATCTCGTTTATGTTTTCGTTGTTCTCCTCCTCATCTTCCTCCTCATTGCTGCTCATGTTCATTTGAACATCCTCCAAGCCGCTTATGTTTGTTTGGTTGTTCATTTGGTAGATATAGTTAAATTCGTACTCATCTCTTATTCTCGGGGTTCTTCTGAGTTCGTCGGTCTCTGATCCGTCCGAAGACAGTTCCGAGGCCAACTCTGAATTGTTAAATCCCAGTTCCTCCCCGTCCTCAACCTCCTCATCCTCGTCTTCGTCCTCATCGTCATCCTCGTCCTCATCGTCATCCTCGTCCTCATCGTCATCCTCATCCTCATCCTCGTCATCATCCTCGTCCTCATCACCATCCTCGTCTTCATCATCATCTTCATCCACGTTCTCACCATCCTCATCTTCGTTGTTAATACTGTCGTCTTCGGAGTCTAAATTATCACTGCTTGCATCGTCGTCATCAGTATTTATCTCAGCACTTTCGTCGTCGCTTTCGTAGTCATCAATCTCGTCGTCCAAACTTGTGATTTCAAACTCGTCACTGATCTCGTCTTCCTCATTCGTATTTGTATTCTCGAAATCCTCATCTGATGAGTAAATGTCCAGTCCGAGCTGATTCAAAGCAAGTTCCACTTGCTCTTGGTTAATTTCGTTATCTTCGCCGTTTCCGCCAGAAGAATTACGATTCGTACAACTTCTTCTTCTCAATTTAAAGTCTGAACAAAGATGCTTGCCATTACTATGATTTCCAGTTTTCTTTTGCACCAAAACATTTCTGGGGTAAATCAAATTCTTCATGCAAAAAAGCATAATGTTAGACAAGTCGGCGTAGGGAAGTTTGGTGTATAATTTGCACAAAATATTGTATATGGTCGACTTTCTAAACAAATTTGAGTCAATAACATGCTGGTTTGCCTGAGGCAGCATGACCAAGTACTGCAGTATATTCAACAAAAAATAAGAATTCACATATTCACTTCTCCAGTTGTGTTTGCAGTGGTTATTGCCTTTGTACTTGTCTAAGTTAACCAACACGTTTTTAAGTGAATTAATTGTATATATCATTAGCTTTCTAGCTACAAACTTGTTCCAACCAATAATGATGTGAATGAAGTATATAAAGTGATCCATCTCCAAAAACTGGACTTCTTTTAAATTATTAGAACGCCTCAGTGTAGACAGGTTTGGGACGTTCCTTAAGTTGTACGTCTGCCAGTCCTCGTTTAAATTCCAACCTGCTAGAGACAGAGATCTGTTTACCTTGTTTTCATTATCATTGCTAAAGTCATTTGGCTTTATGTCATTGCAATTGAAACAGGTGCACTTTGTGCTGTTGCTCATTTTGTTTATTGAATTAGTGACTATATAAGACGATATGTTTCTGAATATAAATGGCAAAAAGTTAATCTTTAATGTTTGCGACGTGTAAAGCTGACTCAGTATGAATTCGTACGAATAAAGCTTGTACATTGAGTTGCCGTTGGCCAAGTGAGTTGAGTTTGGTATTGCATTCGAAATAAACGACAGTTCCTGTTCAATCATTGTTCTTAAACTCCTCTTATCGTCATTGCTTAACTGGTTGCTGCCCGACGAGATTAGTTTCTCCGCCTTATTAGATATACAATTCACATTCAACCTAACATTCGTTTGTTTAAATCTGTAGTTATAAAAGCACTCCTTGTACCCCTTCCAAATTTCACTGCTTTGTTCATTGCATATTGACGTTATTGGTATCTTGAATACTCTATTTATATTCACAGGATATGTAAGTGATATTCTGATTAACATGTAAGTTATTGAATCTATACCCAAACAAAAAATGTTCTTGTCGCTGCTGAATTCACTCTCAGCACCTTTTTCCCCGGTCTTAACTCTGTTTAAGACTTCCCCAAACAAAATCATATGGTCGAACAAATTCATCAAAACGAAAATTGATGTCATACTTGGTTTAAGGGCATTATCGCCATTAAAGTACTTGAGTCTGTCTCTCAAGTCAGTTTTTAGCAAGTCCCCAATTCCATCTTCCAAATTTAAATCATCATATGCGTTGTTAAACCTCCTCGAGTTACTCAGTCTATCGTTGTTCCTGTAACAAAGCGGCTTCCACTGCAAAAACATGTTTTCATTTAAAGGAAGATTGTATTTATTGTGCAAATCCTCCTTAAACAACTCACTCAGCTTCTTATTTACAACCTTTATTCCAGAATTCACATCCTTCATTTCAATGTCATCCTTCCCCTCCGCGTTACCTGTGACGTGACCCTCCCCCTTGACCTTCAAATTCTCCTGAGTTTCGTTCAAAGCATCAGACTTTGCAAAAACTGTATCGCTCTTTTTTACGTGCAAGACGCAAAAATGATTCAGAATATGAAAGAATAACTCAGGACACATTTGTATCCATGGAAAAAGCTCTCCTATCACGCTATTTAGACTTAGTATTATAAACGGGTTCCTAATCCCCTTTTTCTCCATTATCTTTAAACCAACTCTATCCAAAATCGGAAAATTCCTCGGACAAAACTCAACTGGTCTCTCGCGTTGATTTCCGTCATTCTCATTTAAAACGCCGTGCTCCTCACTAATTGACCCGTCACAGTAAATTTCATCTGACTTTATCTGCAAAGAAAGCTGAACTGAAAACAACATATCTAATTTGTTTTCTATCGTCTGAACGACTATTGTGTAGTCCTCCAAAACTTGTGTGGTTATAAGTGATATTACCTGAAGAATTCCGTCGAAATAGGAGTTCTTAGGCAGCCTGTACAGTACACCTAAACCGCCACCTAGTGTTTTGTTCATACACATGCATGCAACATTATGTGGCTTGCTTTTGTGATAATCAACAAGGTAAAATGGGGTGTAACTGAGCATCATCAATGAATTACCAAATTTTTTCGTTAGTATTCCTATCACACCAAGTACAGACATACTTGTACTCCCGTTTATTCCGGGAAAGTGCGTCAAAATGTCAAGCATTGTGTATATTAAGTTTCTTTGTTCGCTTTGGGTTAGCTTTAGACAAACGTAGTTTCTTTCATTCTGAAGTGACAATTCATAAAATGGCAAAAGTCTCCACAAAACCAGACAGAAGTACTCAAACCATATTGGACACCTGCTCAACAGTTTTATTCCGTCTTTATTTGTTTTTGAATCCTTTTCTCTGTTAAAAGGTATCCAAAGCTCGCAGGAATTCTTGCTTGAACTCTTGTTGGTTGAAGAACTAGAGCTGCTTGAATTTAAACTGTTCCCTTCACTGCAGGCAGAGTTAGCGTAGCAACAGTTATTTGACGACAAGCCAGAACCAAAGTGACTCCCGCGACTGTATTTCTCCATATTCTTTTGCGCATAACCATCGTGTTTGGAGTCAAAAACAAAGTGTCCTTGTGTAAATATGTTTAAAAAACCCAATGCAGTGTTGAATGGGTGAAAGTTAGACTGACTTTTGCAAGCTTTTTGCTTACTTTGCGAAGATATTTTTTGGTAATTGGACTCTATTGAAATCCAAAACGACTTTAACTCCGATTTTTTGTAAAGCAATATTGACAAAAGTGAAAGATCTGGTATCAAGTTCAAATGAATCTTTTTCGTGGAATAACACTTCTTGGAATACAACTCCAAATTAGAATATATATCCTGGTAATTCAGCTTGTTGAAGTTTGAGTTGCTGTCTATGAGTGGGGTTGAGTTGTTTATAGAAGTGTAAAACGAATTAAATATAATCGGAAATTTCTCATTACTCGGTTTAAAGTCGCTCAAAAAACAAATCTCTTCTTTTATAAACTGGTAACGTTGACTGTTTGATTCAGAAGACAGGATTTGAGTGTTTTTGTCGTGCAACATTCTCAAAGAAGTATATATATGCAACAGCATCTTTTCTAATATATTCGTTTTTTTCATTAATGGTGTGAACTTTAATATAATATCGCATATTAGCGGAGACGAATAATATACATTCTTGCTCAAGTAGTACAATTCCGATGATATGCTTGAATAAGTAGTTAATATTTCGTTTTTCTTTTCCTCTCTCGACATTTTGTTGTACCTAACCATCTTATCTCTATTAAAGTCGTCTTTTAATAACATGTACAAGTTATCAAAAGAGTTGCATATCGCGTTCTTTCCCTCGGTATTTATCCCATTCTTCTCCACTCTCTCAGATATTGTGGTCAAATGCTCGACTATCACCTCAATGTGATTTCCTATTGAATATAGAATATGCTCGTTTATCCTCGACTCGAATCCCATTGAGTTAAGTCTACTCAATAATGCACTCGAAGACGAAGAGTCGCGTTCCCTTGTATTTCTGCAACTTCCTGTTTCTGAGCCTTCCGCCTCGCCCGAACTTCCTTGGTTTGCGCTGGGGTTCACATCCTCTACGTTTGAATTTGAGTCAAAGTTTCCGCCACTCGTCCTCGAATCCGTCGCATTTCTGCCAGAAACACCCATGTTGCTGCTGCTTGTTTCGCCTGTGTTGCCTCCATTAATGTTCTTTCCTATATAGTTGTGGAAAGAATCAGACTGTATATCGTAAATGTGCAGAAGTATTTTGAATATTGAAGATATACAGCGAATTGGATAAAATATCAACCAGTTGTTGTGAACCATATCCAAATAGTAATTCGTCAGTATTTCCTTCCACCAAAATTTTATATTATCCATTATCAGAAAGGAAACAGACTCAGTAAGTTCCACAACGTTAAACTCAACGTTCAGTACTGAGACTAAACTGTCACTATCCTCATTCTCTGTCACATTACTGCTCAAGTCAGGCACACACTGCGAAAGGTGAAACCTAACCTTGTGCAAGTAGGGCGCTAGCGAAGAGTTCATGTATCTTTTCCACGTAGAAAAGTGCTCGAGCAGCAAAAAGTTGTTGTGCATGTTCTTAATTGACAAGTACAAGAGCCCATTTAAATTGTACAAAAAAGACAATTTTGGAACCAAGTACCTTCCCAAAACGTCAATGTACTCCTGTCTGTATCTCAAACTCGAACCGGGATTCAGCGGAGGTACCAGCTTGTTCACATTATCAGTATTGTTCTTGCTTATCATTCTTCCAAGTATCAACCAATAAAGCGTTATTGAAAAGTTGAATAGGTTCATTATGGACTCAAAAACCCCTGTTTTGTATGATAGGTCCAGCAACAACACGTAAAATGTATTGTTATTCTTGTCGTCTATTGATATTCTGTAAAACATGTCTATTATCTCCGCTATGTAGCAACACATTTGTCCCATTTTTAAATTTCCCAGCTTATTTTTCTCGAAGTCGGCGGCAAAGTCATGCATTCTAGTGGCGCCATCAGGGGCTGTGTCGGAGCCACAACCCGTGACATTTTCCGTGTGACGGGGCAGCTTTGGTATGAAACCAAAAATCTTGTCAAACAAAGAAACAATTTGTAACACGGTCTCGTACTGAAGCGGGGACATTTCCGATACAATGTTGCTGCCGGAGCCCTCATTTCTAAATAACGCATTTGAAATTGTTTTTTTTTTAAACGTGTTCGATATTTTCGACGAAAGAACAAGGAAGCACCTTGTGTTCGAACAAGAAATCCTGCACAGCTCTAGGAAAACCGGCATAATCTTTTTGCTGAAGTCTGGCCGATCACAGTTTTCGGGATCGTCGCACCTGTCATCCTCCTGCGCCCCGTACAACGTAACATTGTGGTAGGCGTACTTGACCTGAGTCGACCACAAAAAGTCATTCACCGTCAAAGAGGGCCAGACGGAAAGTACGGGGTGCGTGTTGCTCACTTGGCTTACACTGTTGTTTGCACTCCCGCCAGAGCCACTGCTGTTGTCGCTGCTGCTGCTATTCTTGTAGAGTAAAGGATGGTTGTGGGTCTGGAAGGAGTGACTCAAAAGCGAAATTGACATGTTGTTATCGCTCAACAATGAATTTTGGAGATACTTTTCTGATGAATTGAAATATAAAAACTGAAGAATTCTAGGAAACAATTCTCTAACATTCTTCATCATTTGGTTTAAGAGATTCATAATAGAAGTGCCAAACGGATAGTAATCTAGAGACAAAGATGCTTTGTCATATAAATTAACCATTTCATTGGAAATAAAGTGGGACTGTATGATTCTCGATTGATTGTAACCGGAGGCATTTCTGTACATACAATTTACAATAAATATACACGTAACCGCCTCGGACAAATAGTATATTGAGTTTTTGTCAGGAAAGTCAGCATTTCTCAGTCCTTCACAAGCCTCCTCAAAAGTGGGGAGTATTTGGTACTGCAAATCCGCAACTGAGATGTTTTTACCTGAACCTAAGAATGAGAAAAAAGAAATTAATGGATGATTTGTGAGTATAATGGCAAACGCAGGAGGAAGCGACTTATGCAAGACGGATTTAAGTACGTGATAGGGTCCTCCCTGCAGTATAAACCTTTTAATTGTATCCTGATTCGTAAGATAACCGCACAAAAACCTTCCGACTATAGCCATTCTGTCTGATATAAGCGAATCGCTAAATTTATTTGGTATCTCAAGCGGTGTATAAAACGAGTTATCACTTTCCATTGAGTGATCCTCTATGTTGCCGAAATTGTTCTCCCACAAAGGCAAGTTCCTCTGAATGTCCCTTATCTTAAGAATAGTTGATATGGATATAAAGGAAACTGTCTTAGAGAGTTGTGGATGGTATCTAACAATTTCCTCGAAGGCGTTTCCAATTAAGGTTGCAATCTCGCCCATTCTATCTATGCGTATTGCGTAGCTTGAGGTCAGAAACTGCGATAAAAGTATAAGAGGTTTGTGATTAATCCTTTTCATGAGTTCTATGCCTTCGTTATGTAGAAAAAATATCGGGAGGTTAACTGCTAATATATTCAAAATGTCGTCATTTTGCAGTATTCCAAAGCTGATGGAATATAAAATAAATGGTATTAAGTGATTGTTAATTAGGTCAGGAACGATTGTTGGATCGTTAGATATAAGTGGTATAAGTAGCTGTATAACAAGTGAATAGTTGAGCAGCGAATAGTCGTCCGGATACATCAATATAAGCATTAAACAACTTCTGTATATGGATTCGTCAGACATCAGCAATTCATATTGTATCCTAGATTGCGAAATTATGGGGTTGGACTCGGAATTTGAGAATAAATTGTTTCCGTTTGGATGTATAAATAACTCCATAAACTTAAGAGAGGTCTTGACTATCCATTGTCTAATTAAAATAACCCCCTCGTCACAAGAAATGTCGTTTTTGTCCGCTTCGGACAAAAATAAATGCGATGAATTCTTTTCTGCCTTTAAGAGTCCAACTTCATATTGAAGTCTTGAAAGCATAATCATGTATATTGGTTTATCCTGTTGAAGTAAAAAAGAGAGATATGTCTTCTTTTCTAATAGTGTTTCGAGTGCTCTGCATATAGGCAAGACCAATATAATGTAATAGGGATGTCTGATTGAGGATATAAAATCAATGAAGGCAATTATAACTGAAATATGATGGGGAATGTAAACGTATGCAGTCGCTGTGGAAGACGAACTAGATACAACTGAATTTGGCGGAGGATACAACTGCATAACCAGTATGTATATCCCAATGAGTTCCATTACAAAATTAATCATTTCCTCCTCAAATTCTGCCATTATAAGTGTCGGCACTATTTCAGAAGTGTCATTTATAGTCCTAATTTGGAATTCTGAATCAAGTTCTTTGTAATACTCACTGATTAAATTGATCTCCTCGTTAACTTTGTATATATCAACATATGAGGAAATGCTTGTGTTATATTTTTTGTGCAACTCAATTCCTGTATTTACATTTGTATCCTTGTTAGACAACACTTCATCTGCATCACTATACTCAATATTTACCTCTTTGAGAAAGGATACTACTTTTTCAGGTATTTGGTAATTTGAGTTGTAAAATATATCGGGGTTTACATATTCAAATATATTATACTGGGAATGCTCGCCCTCAAATTTCAGTATGCCTTTAGATATGTCCCTGCAGTTTTCGTTATTGTCCGGCTCAGAAGTCATTTCCTTTAAGTTACTTGGAGGCTTCAGAACAAAATCTGGCAACGGTAAATCTCTGTGATCATTTATAAAATAAAGAACGTCCCAGATTATTTTGCTTATAAGGCCATATGAATTGGTGAAATTAAGTCCCTGAACAATCACCTTAGGAAAAATTCGATCTTGGAGCATTAGTGTTAACAATTCAACAATAGATCTCATACTCGTTATAAATCTATATTTTTCATTGTTGTTTATGAGTTTTGCGTCTATACTACCTTTAAACATGCTTAAATGACAGAATTCAAGAATATCTATTGAATCTGGAATTAAAGTTGTATTTACCTGACAAATATTAACCAAATTATTTGTTGAGAAACCTGGAAAACTAAGTAAAGTTGTGTATTTAACATCAATCCACCTCCTCCTGAGCCATTTATCTCCGTAACTCTTGACTATTCTTATATAGTGATTTATAATCGACCTTAAGCAAGAAGGTATCTTATATTTTTTCATTAGATCCTCCTGCTCAGTTCTGGAATTAACAGATATTAAATCCTTAAATCTCACCATTAGTATATGCGACTTGTGATAATCAAAGCACTTTTTGCATTCCTTTTCTGTATCGTTCACTTTCATATAGTGGTTGCAAATGAACGGGGGAACATATATCTCTATCAATTCATCATCTTTTGGATTCTCCCACTCGTCCTTCTTGTAAAACTTTGAGATGGACGAAGTCATGTTACCTACATTTACACAGTCACTGCTTGATTTTTCGTCACAAAGCGGTTCGCTGCTGTAAATAGGCAAGTAACACAATGTAGAAAGTCTCATCTGAAGGTGATATACTGCTTCACTGTCAACGTAACGTCTTGGTTTCTTCCAATTTGAGCAAGTTGTGGTTAACGTTCTTAGAGACCAACACACAATATCTGGATTTGACGAGTCCAAAAGAGCTATTAACCCTATTGTTGAAGCATAAAGAGACTTAGATGTGCAGTTCTCCAATATCAGAAAGGTTGACTTCAGTATCTTTTTTATCATCTCTTCGCTTACATCCTCAATTAACGTTTTTTCCTCATTTTTGTTTTCTGTATGTTCATTTCGGTTATTCGCATCATCTGAAACCGAGAGATGTTGTTGCAAAAACGAATTACCCAACTCCTCCTTAATAATGTAAAAGTTTAAGTAGTCGTCAAATCTGTTTAAAACTGAGGCCCAACACTGAAGATCGCCTTTGTCCCAAATCCACCTCTGAAATGCATCTAAATAGCTATCATAGTTGACCACATCATTACTACTTAACTTAACTATTAAATCCTTCTGAGATGCAGGTAGAGAAGAAACGGCAAGAATGTAATTGTCCCCTTTTGGGATACTTATCTTCATTTAAATTAATATTTTCCTATCAACAATAAAAAACGAAGTAGCTTCCTTGGCCTTTTGTTCCCTCTTCAAATTAAAAGTAAAAGAAGTATTCGCTTATTCCGATCAACGTCTGGCTTCAAATTATGTATATTTCTCAAATCTCAAATTTTTGTCTTTTACTTTAAGCCCAAATTATATTTTAATTTTAAAGGAAAAATTCTAATTTTGTAGCCTTTATTTTTATACCACCCGTAATTTATGTTTGCCCTCTTTATTTCAGGTACCCTATAAATATTTAAATATATTCGACACAAATTTAACATAACTCAGCACTTGCGCGCCGAAGTGATATTAGCCCTTAGTACAAAAAGCAAAGCGGAGTATTTTAAATATACAGTCTTACATATTGGCTGCGTATTTAAAGAAGCAATACAGTCCGAGGCCAAACCACATTAAAGACAGCGCTTCCCATGGACAGTAGAATAAAATAGCTTAAACAGGCTATAACGGTTTTGGTCACTGAGTCACTTTGAAACAGGAAACAAAATGTTGTCAAATAACAGTGAAAAAGACTTGATCACAAAAGAATTTTTTGATACCCAAAGAAAGCTGGAAAAAGTCAATGAAAGAAGACGAATCCTAATTGCACAAGAAAGCGAGAATCAAATGGTGGAAAAAGAGCTTGAACTTCTAGACAACGATGCAGTTATTTACAAACTAATAGGAAGCGTTATGATTAAGCAGTCCTTAGATGAAGCGAAAAGTACAGTGTCCAAAAGACTTGAGTATATTACAGCTGAAATTGATAGTGTAAATAAAACATTTGACAGTCTCAAAAACACACTTGTTGAAAAGTCTAATCAGGTAGGTTTTCAGCGAAACTCCTCTAGCATTAATTCCTCACTTTTAATAAATTAGTTGCAAAAAATCCAAAAATAATAATAACCTATATATAACCTCAATGATATTGTTGAAAAGTGCATTAAAACACCCAAAAATCAATACTTCAGTTATTTTCATTGCTCTCAGTCGTCATACTCTAATACAATCGACTGTGGGTTGTGGTTTAGAAAGGGCGTATCTCTACATTTAGTCATTTTTGGACTCGGACGGAAACACCCTAGAACAATATGAGGAAAAATATAACGGCAATAAAGACAACGACAATCCCGGCCCGCATACAAACTGTTTCTAATTGCATTTGTCGCGATTCGGTCTTTAAATTCTTATATTAAACTAAATCTATTCTGACAAATGTTTTTGACTCTTTTCCCCAATTTACATCTGTTTTCACCTAAGATCTCAAAAGTTAAACCAGAGCAACTCAGGTTTCTGGCAACCACATATACAAGAACTAGTCAGTCAAGGTAAAAACGCATTCAGACACGATCTCAAATCGCATAAGACTCAAAATGCACAGAAATATACAAGGTCTCTATCTGCATCAAACTTTTGCATAAACAATTCCTAAATTAGTTGCATCTTAAAATTATTTTAAATTTGTCCGGTGGATAAATAAAGAGGGGCGGGCGGGCTCCAGAGGACTACTCTACCATACTTGTACATAACACTAAACATAAAATTTTGAAAATAAATAATTGGCGCCGCCGCTGCCCTGAATGTAAATTAATCAGCTAACGTTTAACTGAATACTCTGATAACAGGTTTAAAGAATAGAAATTTGTTTCGTCATTAGTTACACACACAGCGGAATATATACTTCTTACTAGGTTTTCTTAACATAGTTTTTCAAGTTTTTAGATGAGGTTGAATTCTATGATATTTTTTGAGGTATAATATCGCTCATTTAACATAGTGAGTGCATGTTATAAGTACACCTGACGACAAATAACAGAGAGTCCACTATATTTATGTCACTATACGTAAATGTATGGAGTCGAGCGTTTTTTAGTAAAAGATGTATGCAATACTTGAGTTGCCACTATCAGTATTGATATTTATTTCATTTCTCCTTTCAGTAGGTTCAGCAGTTTTCTCAGGTTTAACATTGGGAATGATGACTCAGGATTTATTGTATTTAAAAGTAGCATCGGTGTCAAGTGACAAGGAGAAAAAGTGGAGCGGATACTACGCAAAAAAACTGCTGCCTTTGAGATTGGATGGCAATTTGCTTTTAGTTACTTTGCTGTTTGGTAATGTAACGGTTAATACCGGTCTCTCTATCTTAATTTCTGAACTAACTTCTGGTTGGCTAGGCTTCACTGTTTCGACGATACTTATATTGATATTAGGTGAGATTATACCGCAAGCTATATGTTCAAGATACGGACTTTACATAGGTGGATTTTTTTCTCCGTTTATTAGATTAATACAAGTAACACTTTATCCAATACTGAGGCCTATTTCTTTTGTACTAGATAAAGTTGTTGGAAAAAACAGCGAAAAATTGTACAACAAAGAAGAACTTTTAACTTTGCTCGAATATCATTCCATGAAAGGCGTTATAACTGCTAACGAACTCAAGTTGATAAACAGAATATTGTTCTCGCAGTGCAACCTATCCAATATAGTGTCCTCAATAAATGAATTCCCAACAGTAAACGTTAATTCAAACGTAGATTACTCCACTCTTAATTGGTATGTAAATAATGGCATAACAAGAGTTTATGTTTTGGACAATGAACATCGTTTAGATAATAATTGTGCAAAATGCGACAACATTAACTGTAGTGATTGTTTTTGCGATTCTAATCATCATTCTCACGCTATTCAGACGCAAAATAGAGTCTCCAACTTTTACACGAATAACTTAACTCATTACCCAAACCAAAATTGTTTTCCTGTTAGACATGATGTGATTGTCCTCGAAATGAGCAGTAATAAAATGAACTCTGAGACAGAAGACAGTAATTTTTCCGGGGAAATTCTTATTCATTCACCAAATACAGATGACACCTGCGACTCCGAGGGTCATATGTGTAGCTCAGACCGTAAACAAAAATTCAATGGCAGTACCATAATTGGTTATATAAATTTATCAGAATTAATATCTAGAGAAAAAAATGATGTTTCATTTCAAATTTCAAATATCGTAAATACAAAATGTTTCAGAAGACTGACCAGTATTGTGATATCTGCGGATACAATGGGCCTTCTAATTGAAAATGGTAATTTACCTATAATTGAAAATATTTCAAATATCAAAGATAAGTTACTTTGTATAGAAAGCAGAACGCGTGTACAAACTTTGTTGAGTGTTTTATGTCAATACAACCTTGATCAAAAGGACGTTATTTTTGTATATTCTCACCAAAATGAAGGAAGTAAAATTTCCTATGACGGTGTAATTACGCAAAGAGAAGTTTTTAATCACCTGTTTTTGTGAACAGCAAATACATATAAATATTGTATTATATTCCTGAATTTAAGTCGAAATGAAAGTTATTTTTACCATTAAATATTTTTCCGTTAATCATGTATAATTTGAATAAGTTTTTAATAATATTACATGCGCTTACATGCAAGTCCACTTAAGCAAAATTAATTTTTTTATTAGTATTATTAAATTGATTAAATGTTCTAGTTTCGCAAACTCGTCTCAAATTTTCTGATAATTTTGACTGTAAACAACGTTTATTCAGCTTGGTTTATAAAGACGATCTCACTATATTTACGTTATCAGGAGACACTAAAATTAATTTAAACCAACTATCTATATTCGCTATTTAAGAGACATTTAGATGAAGCAGTAAAACTTCAAGACGAGATTCATAGAAAGGGTTTAAAAATGTGTAAATATTAAAGGACACCTCTGTCTCGTCATTGTCTCTTAACTTGTTTAAAAAAAAAGACGTTTGAAGTCATCAATTTGCGTTTTTTGTGTGTTATTTACTTAGAATGAGTGATACCCACTTAAATGTGAATGTAAAAGCAAGTTTACACGTGTTTTTGTAATATTCATCTATCGCACTTTCTGATCTCCTAACTGATTTCTAAAATTAATATCAGATTACACATTTGTAATTACCATTTAAATCGTTCTCTCGCATTTACAGATTAAATTAAAATTCGTATACGGACATGGCCAGTTATTGATGTAGAATCAGAGGAATAGATAAATAAATAATATACATGTAAATTTACTATATAGAGGTTAGTTATATAAAAAACCGAATAAAATGTCCATTCCAAATAAAAATCCAATAAAGAATTAATATATAAAGTCATATATTTATTACATGTGTAACCAAACTAATTAATATTATGGTTACTATCAGTGAACTTCATTTTGACATTTTAAATATAACAATAGATAAATATCAATAATGCCAAAGTTTTCATGAACGATCTCACCAATTATAAAAGGAAAAAGATAACTAAAGAAACAAGAAATGTTAAATTAGTCCAATTATTTAATTATCATATTTCTGTATTGACCCCATTTTACAAAATTATGCATATATTTCAATAGGTATTAATTAAGCGACAAATAATCATTGTCCCAATGTTGGAAATGCTCTTGTGTCAGAAACATCAGGAGCCTCCCTTTTCCCGTGAAGTTTATTTGCGTTGTAGTTCCTTTGTTGAGCTCTTCCTCTTCTTTGGTGTTCACCTGACCCGTTCCCTCCTCTTCTGCTTCCATTAAAGGAGCCTCTTCCTCCATATTTGTCTACAAATTCAAAATAATTGAATATTCCCTTGTCATTTTTGTTTGTTGGATTGCTTTTATAAGCACGATCCCTGTTTTTACCAAATCTCTGATTAATGTCGTCGTCATCACGAACATAAGCCGTTAATCCTTCTTTTATTAGATCTTTATGTGTAGTGTTTGCCGTTACTTTCTCAGTTGCTGGTGTTTCCAGTTTTTTAGAGTCTAAAATTTTCATATATTCCTCATAACTTATCTTGTACTCCCTTTCCTGCTTATTATCACCATTATTTCCTTCAACGTCTGTGCTATTGTCTATATTACCATAGCCTTCTTCTCCCTTTTCAAGTTCCTTCTCACCTTCTTCAACAGATTCGTTGCGTTTTGAGGCTCGGTGACCCTTTCCGGAAGCATCCCTTCTATCAAATGTTCTTCCATGATTACTTTTAAAACCACCTCTACCACCTCTATGTATAGTGCCACCCCTTCTTGAACCCTCTTTGTAACCAGGTTTGGAATCCAAATTTAAACCTGCATTCGCTCCTTCATTAGCCAAAGATTCGTTCTTTGGGTATATTAAAGAAGATGGATTTTCTTTTGCACTAGATGTGTTTCTTTCTTGTTTTTTCTCTATTTCTATTTCGTCTTCATCACTGTTGCTTAACGCTGCAAACTTATTGCTTGTATTCACCGTGTAAACAGTTCGCATTTTCAAGATGTATGCAGCTCAAAATAATATTAAGTATTATATATTAATACTTAGTTTGCATATAAGCGACTATATATTATGTATTCTTATATTAAATACCTTTAGCTTGCTACTGAAGTACTAGATAACAACAATAAACTCAGAAAATAGGATATACCTAATCCTTGTTCAACAAACTGCCCTCCTTTATATCGTCTATTTCAAATTTTTTGACAATACTGACTAATTCACTTTTACTGCAAAAAAAAATGGAATTTTAATCTTGTCTGCAGTAGACGCCTATATTTTTTTGGGGTAATTTACTTTTGTCATAAATCCCGCCTAAATATAATCATCTATACTTTAATATTGCCTAGGGTTTCAGTAAAATGAGGAAAGGAATAAATGAAAGGGTAATACAAAGGTAAGATGATCACAATCGAATAGTGTTATCTATGTCTAGGTATTAATAAGTAATGTAACTTATCTTCCACATATATATTCGGGATGATCATAAAAACAATCAATTAAAACTCTACATGTATTTTTTAGACATAAATAGCATATAACAATGCAACAAATCTGGAAACTAGAATTATTGCACCAAGAAAAGGTAATGTGGGGAATCCTGTAAAAAAAAATACTACACGTATGCACACACTTAAATAAACCTAGGCACTTTAATTCAATCAAAAAAAATGAACAAAGTAGCTTGATTTTAACAGGTAAGTACGCAACACAGGTATTTAATTAGAATAAATAATAAGGTTGCATTATTTAGTCAATATCCGCATTAAATTATATATTTTAATTTAGCCATTTTTAAATTTATCCTCTTCTCAATACTGCATTTTTTCTTGTCGAACACTAAAATGAATATGGGGTTGAAACAGGAGTGAAATAAGAATATATGATTAATAGAACAGTAGTAATTGCATTAAATACATATTATTATATAGATTAATATATCTAAACCCAAGTTAATAAGTAAGCAAAACACACTAATTAAAGTTGAATGTTTACATTTCCTATATTGTTGCCTTGAATTCCAGTTCCGTCAATGGCGGAATGAATTGAGTCATTCATTCTATTATTTGAGAAATCAGTAGCCTCAACATTCATACTAGCGTCTCCTATTTCATCTTTATTTGTTTGCTCAGATCTATTGCTGTTTGCAGAACCGTTGTTGAAAGACGAAGAATTTGAATTATTAATTATAAGTGAAGAGTTTTTATAACCACCATATTTAAATACAGGAACCTCGTTGTGATATGGATCCCAACCAACTGGATGGTTGTAGTTGCAAATAGAATTGTAACAAGCAAGCCCAAATCTACAGGGAACTGAAGGATGAATATAAAAACAAGCAGGACCATAAGAACACAAAGGCCAGGCTTTGCAGGCTTCACTTGGGTGAATATAAAAGCAGTTATCACCTTTGTCACAATTTGGCCAATTTTTGCATCTAATCTTAACTTTATTTGCCATTTGATGTGTTGTTACAGAAGACGTATTTCCAATTCCTGAACAAGACATTGACAAGGGAAACGTTCCAGGTCCAGAAAAAGTGTTTGTTCTCATGTAAGGTGTATTTCTATAGTTAACTCTTGTTTGTTTACTATGATTTCCAGTATAAATCAAAGGCCCTGTAGAAAAATCTTGATTTGAGGAGGAATTAGCCATAGAATAATGTTGTCCCCTTCCCAAATCACCCTTAACTGATGTTTGAAAAGGAAATTGTTTTTGTTTTCCAATTCCAATTTTCGAATTAGCTGAATTCGACTCCCCACTCTTAATAGCATTAGAAATCGCGATGTCCAGAGAATCATTGTTTTGGTCATTGTTATATTTAACACGTCTGTTATTAATTGCATTTCCTTGTATTGATGAATCCCCAAATGAAGACTTTTCTGAATTTGTAACTCTAACATTCACGTTGCTTGACTTTCCAACATTATCCAAAGGCCTTCCTGCGCCTGCATTAGTTTGCCTTTTGACGTCATTAATACTATTTACCAACTGAGAAACCCACTCCCCAAATTGGACAGCTTCGTCAGACAAGAATTCTCTAAGCTCATTTGTAATATGCTCCTTGGTCTGATTATGATTGATCATGTGACAGATATAATCAGTTAATACAGAAACATCATCGTCCCCAAATATTTCTTGCAATTTTTGTGTTATTTTATGCCTTATATCCTGAGTAACAATTTCACCCAAAGCCAAGCCACTACCGTTCATTTTGCTCGTTTATTTCTGCAAACGGCTCTTTAAGCAGTTAACTCTTGACTTAATTATGAGGCTTACACTAAACCTCGTATATAACAATATCTTTAGAACATACTTCTATTTATTAGCGCCATTAAAAGGTTTACAGACTGGTATTAAGTGTCATTTCTGGAGTTGGCGCCTTTCCAGGAATGTAATCAAAGTGTGTCTGCAAGTACAACACAAAGTTACTCGACACAAACAAAAATATTTTATTTTATTTAACAAAGTCAATTTCGTTTATATTGGTTGTCCAGTTATGTATGACTTAAATGTGTGTATTTGTGTTCAATTCGGCCCCTCACTTTAAATGTTTAAAACATATAGAGCTATAATTACTTGATTAACGTTTGCATGCTTAGTTGAACCAGATGAGAACAGCACCTGTTAAACAACATTGACACAAAAATGGGATTGAGACATTCTAGATTAAACACTAACAGAAAGTTGATTTTAAAAATCCCACATCAAAATCCCGTATCTAGTATTAACTATAGTGGGAATACGCTTTACGTGGGAACTTATAACGGTTTTATATATAAATTAAAACTAAATGGTCGAGACTATTTTGAAAAGTGTGAATTTTTGGTTAACCCCCCTTATCCAATTAGATACATAAATGTGACTTCAAAAGAAAATGATTCAAGTCTGTGCAAAAAAAACGATAATTGTTTTAATGAATTTTCAGTGTTAGAAAACAACGTAAACTATGAGTTTAAATGTAAAAGTGAAGTTGAACTTCTTTTGGGAGCATCATTTAAATCAAAAATTAATTCATTCAAGGAACAGAATTCTCCTATTGTTCCTATAATGGATGACTTTTCAATCTCGCAAGAGGCACATTGTCAGATTACAGAGGTTAGATCTAATATATTTGTTGGAGAAAAAAATAAATCAATAAGAAATTACAACACTAAAGACAATTCTGATAGTGTTGGAGAATTAAAAAAATCAGAGTTAAGAAAAGATAATTTAAATGAGTCACTTCCTCTGTTCCTAATTTCGTCCGTAGTTAATTCGTATTTGGGTTTTAGTTTTAAAAAGGAAAATGAAATTTGTGAAGAAATTGCACTGAGACCATGCAATTATTTTATTCCAGATAAAGAGCTCGTTATATTAGATTACGATCACGTTCTTAACCAGCTTCTAATTGTAGAAAGGTCACCGGACAGACTTGATTATTACAATCTATGTTCGCTTCAAATATTTGACCTAAATAGCACTGAATTTGGAATTAAAGGTGGGGAAATCAGCCCTTTGTTAAATAAACCACTAAAGTATTTGTTAAATTTTCCAAACAAACCACACTTTCTGGTAAACAGAAATATAATAAGTGAGCTGACATTTAATTCTTCAACTGAGTACAAAAGGACCAATAATGATAAAATTCAATATAAATACAACTACTCAACTGTCTTTTTAATGTCGAATTTTAACAAAAAAAAGCTACTCAAGTATAAATCCATATATAATGTTTCAAACGCTAAATTTTGGAATCAAAATTCAATTATTATATTGATATCAAATCATCTAATTGCTAAAGTCTCTGTTTCCTATATAACTTCTAACACCGGCAATTGCATTAACAATTGTGATTACATTACGTATTCCAAGAACAACTTTATTGTTAAGTCGCCAGACAACAACTATACTGCCGTTTCAACTAGCAACTCAGATTATCTGGTTGCCTTAACCGAGAAAAGCAGACTCATAATTTACAGCAAAAAGGGAGAAATTATATACAATATATATAATATCATACCACAAAGGTACCAATTTAAGTGGGTTTGGCCCGTGAACATTTTCGTTTCCAAGAGTGGTCACGTTGTATTCAATGCCTTTAATGGCATTTATTGTGTTAGATGCAAGATTTTATCATCTAATCACAAAACCGTATGAGAAAGACCAATCAAAATTTAAAGGAAATCTTTTAATCGAATCTTAGCAAACCGCATAATTACGATTAAATTTTGCTCTCATAACTAACACTGCAAATGCAACATTCATATTGACTTGTCCTGTAAAAATTAGCTTTACACTAAATTCAATACATCATGACAAACTATTTTATTTGAACCATTTTTGCTATTACGAATTTTTGGATCTCAGCTTTTGCCGCTTCTTTTCACTAGTATGAATGAAATTCGATATTGTGATGGCACCGCACAAAGATATGGCGCCTACAACTTGTCTCGTCTTGAGACAATTATTTATTAATATATAAGTTGAGTGATTAATTGTAAATTATCTGTTTTTTATTGGGCGAGATAAATTAAAAAGTTAGCATGAAATAATAAATAGTCTACTTATTTAAAGTATAATTAAATTAAATATATCCATAAAAAATTAATGTCAAAATAAGGGTCAATATAGCGCGTAGGAAGACGAATAAAGGCAGGTTTCGATTTTCCTTAATTGATATTAATATAAAAAGAGTATCATCGTTCTTCTAGTCCTTAGTTATTCGTAGAACGCGTTTGAAAATTTATTCATTCGGATACTTGACAAAGGAAAGTATTTACTCAAAAAATGACGTTATTTACTCGTTTCGTGGAACCAGGTCGTCTATGCAGAATTCAGTATGGTCCAGACGCCGGAAAAATGTGTTTCATTGTTGACATTATTAACACAAACCGTGTTTTAATAGACGGTCCAACTACTGAGGTTTCTCGTCAAAGTATTCCATTAAAGAGATTATGTTTGACGGACTTCAAGGCAAAAATTCCACGTGGTGCCAGAACAGGTACTGTAAAGAAAATATTGGAAAAAGATACAAGCATTCAAAGTTTTAACAGTACTTCGTACGGAAAAAAATGGTAAGTTTTAATTTAACGATATTGCTGTTTTAAAGGATGACATGTTATGCCGTAAAAAGGCGAAAAATAATAGTTAGTATATAACTGGAATTGAGGAAAGTACCAACACCATTGAATAACTGGAGTTATATTATATGGTGCCTTTCGATATAGTGCTCCGTTTTTATTTGAAATTACACTTAAAGAGAGCATGATGTATAATACCAAAATAAGTCTCGTTCGTCTTAATTATTGTAATCCCAATATGTTAATTAACAAGCGGTGATTACTTTATATTATGATGAATACTCATATTATCTGATCTCTTTATGTATACTTTAAGATTGTCTCCCATTTTCAATCAAATACACTATTTCTGTCACTGAAAAGCACAGAATCAACTAGAGTACAAAGGAGATACTTAATATTTTGGTGTTTGCATTTGCTTACAGAACTGCTGGTGTGTTCGCGTTTTGTTTGCGTCAAACAAACCTGATACAAACAGTAACCTGAAAAGCTCAAAACTAGTTTTAACATCAAGTAGATGTAAGATACACAAATGCTTTTTCTAGAAGCTCTTATAATAGGGTTAAAGCAAACAGAATGATACAACACCAAAAAAATAGCAACTTACTAGTATTGGCAAATGCGAAGCATTCACATCTATTGCGAATTCGCACTTGTTTGTTGCCATTTCCATACTTTATCTGAGGAATACAAAACAACAAAACAATCCAAATTTAATTTGCATATATGTTATCTAAACAGCAACGTCACCTTTAAGTTTAAACTAACTTTTTTTTTAGTGCTGCAAAAATATTCAAGGCAAATATGACAGACTTCCAACGTCATGCTTTACTAGTTGCACGTAAGAAAAGACAGTTCTTAGTTAATGAATTACTCAGGAAGACCAGCAAAAAATGAACGAAAATATCTGCTTTTATTTAATATAGTTGAGAATAAAACAAACATTTATTTTCTCTAGATAATTCCTTCTTTTTTACCCTCTGCTTCTCTCCCTATTTTTTGTCATACTTTATGGGTTCATTCCCACTGCATCCAGTGCGAAGGCAACTTTAGCGGAGTCAAACTTGTTTTCCTTTTTAGTATGAGGTCATGGCTGGCATTTTGTGTGCACAAAATACATGCATTTGGAGCATGAGATGCCGGTATAGGTACAAAAAAAAAATAAAAGAGCGCCTAGTGCAGGCTTCAAACGGAGCTATGCGAATAAATTAAAAACAGTAATGTTATATGTGGCAGAGTGACACTCGTTTTGAAAAAGCCAGATCAAAACTTTCGGGAGAGCTCCTCATTAAATTGAGATTTGCTTGTTAAAATGGGTAACATATTAAGTGGCTCTAGGAGCAACGCAGAAAATCACCCAATAAGAGAACAAAGAACAATAGTAGTGGATAGAAGCAATCAAGAATACATACTAAGCAATGTTTCTGAAGGCAGATACTTGCCAAACGGCGAATTCTATAACCAGGACAGGAGATTTATCAATATAAAAAAATCAAGAGCAATACAAAATCTTTGTCATATAAATGGGCGAACAATATGCTACTTTCCTACAGAAAATAAGTTGGTATTTGAATATGACTGCATTAAGGATTCAGTTTTAAAAATATACAATAATGAAACTTTAACTTTGGACGAAAATATAGTTTTGAGTACCAACCCCATTTACGAAAAAGAAGTACTTAAGTCGCTGAGGGAAAATATATCATTGAATTTAAGGGACGTAAAGCTTTCAGAAGAATTTGTATTGGAAATAAAACCTGTTTCTGTCGAAAACTGTAGGCAAAAGGCTAAAAAATCAGTTATGTCCCAACAAAGCAAAGGATCTATTAACGAACAGGATAAGGCTCATTTACAAGGTTATAATAATCTAGATTCAGACCACACAACACAACTGACCTTTTGCAAACGACTTAATGAATCTGAGTTAAACAGAACTGAATCCAACAAAAACAAAGTGGGGATTAGAAGACAATGTGTTATATATAAAGGAAGGGCTTTTGAAATTCAGAATGTTTATGGTTTATCTTGCAGTTCAAGAGAATGTTCAAATTCACAACTATCCCAAGACAAAAAGAATAACCAAGGTGAACATGAGTCAGAATTATGTGTTGTTTGTCTGACAAATAACAGGGAAACAATACTTTTGCCCTGCAGACATGCATGTCTTTGTTCCGATTGCAGCAAGATACTACTTAAAAAAGCACACGACTGTCCGATATGCAGAAATCAAATACACAGCATTGTAAATATACAAGGAAATAAATAAGTTCGTATTTTAATACTGACTAATTATAGGTGTGTAGCTACTTTTAACACTATTCAATTTAAGAGCTACAAGCGAGTTTTTTCAACAATTTACGCGATATATATAAGCTCTAGTTTTAAATAGTTAAACTGATTTTTCTATCATCACTATAATTAACAAAAATAGCAATAATACATTAGAACAAATTTGTTTTTCTCATAATACGAATGAATTCTTCTTGATTTATTTCCCCATCGCCGTCTCTATCTGCCTCGTCGATCATTTCTTGTATTTCTTCATCAGAAATATTTTCTCCCAATTCTTTTGCTACTCTTTTTAAGTTTTTGAACGAAATTTTCCCTGTTCCGTCATCATCAAATAACTTAAACGCCTTAATTATTTCTTCTCTTGGATCTCTTTGAAGTATTTTTGTTTCAACCAAATCGTAAAATTCGTTATAGCTCACCATGCCATTATTAGATTCCAAATTTGAACTTAATTTCTTTAGTTCCTCCTTCTTAGGTTCGAATCCCAAAGCTCTCATTGCGACTTTGACTTCTTTTATATCAATGTAACCTATTGAATCCCCATCAAACAATTCAAAAGCTTCTTTTATTTCCAACTTTTGTTGTTCGGATAGTTCCGTTCTTTTTGATATTGAATTCGTGTTATGAACGCCGCTTCCCACTCCACTCATCACAGCACCCAAATTGCTATTGCTTCCTCCAATCCCAAAACTCAAACCACCCACATTTCCTATGCCTACAGATGAGCTAGATGCGGGACGTGACCTCGTGCTTTTCATGCTTGCATCACAGGAATTCTAAAAGAGTTAAATGCCTACTCTCCTCCTTTTTCCTGCAGCTCTCACAGTTGATTGGTCCTATTAACCTGCAGTTTAAGGAAAATCAAATTTCGCTCTTTCAAATGGGGTCTGCAGGTATAGATTATTGACACTTTAAACTGGTACTATTGTTGCTATTATTTCCCGTCTATTCACAAATATACGTTATCCCTCTTTATTCAGGAGAAACAACTTCAACCGAATAAACCCGTAAAATTTTGATAAATATATAAAATTCCGTTTAAAGTAAGATCGAATAAACTGTTCGGAACTAATATAAAAAAAAAATAGACAACCCACAAATTTTTTCGTATATTTTTATTACTCTAATTAAATCACTATAGCTTTTGGCGCCATTAAAAGTGTAAATGCATGTTTGTGTAATTAGATAATAAAGAGGCATATTAGGTTTTCAAATGAAAAGGGGCAAAGTATAGTATTTGATTTGACAAATATGGACTTTGTTTCCAGAAAACGTTCCTTTTGATTTGTTTAACGCCCAAAACAAGTGTGAATGGTTATGCGTTGTTTATTATACATATTGCATGTTTGATATTGGCGTTAAAGTTGTATTTTGGGATGAATAGTGAGAATTTAAGTATTTGTGACAGAGAAAACTAAGAGGCGAATTTACAAGATTTATACACTTAAATAAACTTCAAGATTATAAGTAAACAATAAAAACACTATTGTTCCTTTTCGTTGGGAGTTTGTAAATTTTCATTTACCTCTTTTTCATTGAGATTTGTTGTATTTAGAGATAAACTTAGTTTTGTATTGTCTGTTTCTTTGATGATATCATTTTTATTATCGTCATGACTATGAATGACTTGATTCTCATCAACTTGTTTTTCATTAGTTTTTTCTTGATCATATTCGAGCAAACACAAAGTAGCGTCATCTTCGTTTTCCTGACTTTCAAGCAAAGCTATTTCATAACCTAATACAGAATTAGTTTGACTTTTGAACTGACTAGACAAATTTTCAAAAATCTTAGTAATGCTATCGGGGTAATCCTGGACATTGCTGCTAATGTAATCAGAATTGTTGGCGTCGTTATTTGATTTTGTTCCGTGTTCATTTTTGCCTTCAGTATTTAAAAAATTAACACTATTATTAATTGAAAACTCACAATTTCTTAATTCATAAAGCTTTTCTCTCAATTCACCCCTTTTGAATTTTCTGCTTAGTATCAATTCCTTCCTGCACTCATCCATTCTTTTAAGTTCGTTATTGTAGTTCCTTTTTATTCTATCTATCTTCTCGATAAACTCTTTCTCTTGATTCAAAATATTCAAATAGTTTTCCTCTATCTGGGAAACTTCTTTTTCTAATACATTTATTGTTTGAGTAATCAACGATGCCTCTTTGAAATTACCATTTCTTATTTTCTCGGTTTTAGAATTCTTAGATATACGAATCTGTTCTTGTAATAGCTCCTTTTCCTCACCAATGTACCTTTTTGAATCCTGAATCTCCCTTACTTTATCAAAAACTATTTTTTCTTGCTTCTCTATTTTAGATAATTCCTCTTTTATTAGCGATAACACCTCTCTTTCTCTACTCAATTCTTGTTTGTACTCCATTTGTTTTTTCTGCAGTGGGTAAATGTAATTCTGCAGACTGTCCTCTATCCAACATATAATTACCGTTAAACTCGTCAATTCATCTTTGTATACCTTCTTCTTACTTTTGTATGACTCAATCCTTATCAATCTTTCACTCTCCTCCTTGTTTATCCTTACTTGCTCTTCAATCAATTCTTTTTCAACCTCTGAAAGCTCTTTTAATAGCCTATTTTTTACTTCCAATAAATAATTATACTTTTTGTATCTAACGTCATTATAATTATTATCAAATTCGTTGCCTTGTTTCGCTATCTCATTTTCAAATACACAGCTTTTTACATTGTTATCTACCTCCAATTCACCCTCCAATCTTTCCAATTTGCTCTGAATGTTCAAACCAAAGGTTTCCAATTTGCCTATCATGTTCGTAAAGTACTTTGATAATTCGTCTATATCATTGCTTAAGCGATAAATTAATGAACCTTCACTACAATCGTGAATGCTCATTTCAGACACCATTTCCAGCAGACATTTATCATTTATTATGTCAAAAATATCGATATTCTTATATCTGTATTCAACATTTACTATATTTGCTTCGCTGCTCTTTTCATAAGAAGCTTCTGACCCAGACCCAACCAAAAATGGACATGTATTTTCCTGTTTATCCTCATGGTCATTGTTGCCTAAATCGTCATTATTGAGGTCCCTTAACTTATTCTCGTTCTCACTCAACATTTCTGCGGAACATGTATCTCTGTTAGAATCATTTTCATTATCCTCCTTAAAACTTTTTCTAACAACGCTACTTCTTATTTGTGACTCGCTCTTTAAACACGCCTCACCAAGGTTATTTTGTTTTCTTTTAATTGTATTAAATTGCGAGTCTATTTTCTTTACTGAATTTCTGTTTGTATTTGAGACAGTCACACTTTCGGTTCTGTTTATTATTGATGGCCTTGAAAGGCCCTTACTTGCTGTATTAATGCTATTGTTTTCAATTACCCCCGGTCTTATCGCTTTCCTTGTCTTTTTTCTAACCACTGAAACCCCCACTCCAATTCCTGAATTTAAATTATTTATTGATGAATTAGAAAACCCAGAATCTAAAACATCTTCCTCATTCCTTTCTTCTGAATAAATAGTCATTGTCGCCTTTATATTTACTACACAAGCACTTGAGTAACTTAAATTGCAAAAATTACCCCTCCTAACGTATATTAAAGCCAATTTTTGTCAACTTTTTCGGTTTGAGTAAAATAACATTCAAGTATATTTCAAAAAAGCATAACTTGTTACACCAAAACAAAATGTTTCCCCCTGTTGTATTTAAAGTTATTACAGAATGTACAGTAACAACGCTGAATATAATCCCTCCTTCCTTTTACCTAAACTTGAATTCAACCCTTAATTTTCATAAGTGAAATATATATATATATATATATATATATATATATGTATTAATTCTATCCTTTTATTGTCTTTACTCTGACTTTTTATTTTATGTGGCCAATTAAATTGCTGCAAATCAAACACTTGTGAAGCAAAACGAGAATCTGTAAAAGAACCAAGTATTTAACAAATAAATCAACTACAAAAATCAGTAGCACTCAAATTAAAATATTAACAATACTTTAAATTTACTCTAATTATCTTTTCAATTAATTAAAAAGTAGTTGCAAACCAAAAAAAATACCCCGGTATTGGATAAATTTAAAATGACATGCACATGTCCCCCACATTGACCAAGCAGCGGAGAATGAAACTCTCAAACTGAGTTGATTCAGGAAGTGTCCGTAACGTCCGCTTCTGCTTCAGTGTTAAAAAGGAAAAGATAATCCAACCAAAACAGAGTAAGCAAGAGGCAGAGGATTGTAAAAAGGCGATATATAGACGAGACCTGGCCACAGCCGAACCTAGAGAAAGGGAATCTCAAAGCCCTGAGAGTCCAAATGAAACAAGGACGGCACGAACAATACGGGGACTTACATTTATAACAAACTTCAATAAAAGCGCACTAAGTCTAATGGCATTTATACGAGAAAGCAGACTAATGGCAATGAATGCATCTCATCCGAGCACCCAAAGCAGTAGCGGCGGCGCAGTAATGATCAAGATGGCGCGAAAGTCGTTTAAATGTAGAATGGCTCAAATTATTTGAAAGCAAAAGGTAGATACAAATCGGCAATTTGAGGAACGGATGAGTGAATGTATATGATAAAAGACGTAGTGCGTAAACCGTGTTCACTGAGCAACTCTAAAACAATATGGTGACTGAATTAAAGGATTAATGGAGAGAGTGGTTAATCCCAAATATAAATCTTAATCTACAAAGCAAACTCAGTTGAATACTGAATATAATAGCTGAATATCTTACTCATTTACCGACTGATATTTATTGGTATCATGGGAGAAAAACCTTAGTATACCCTATTCCGGCCTCCACTTGCCCACAGACCAAACGTTCTTTCTCTGCCACTAAATAGTTCGACTCCCAAGTCCTCTTCATAAATACATAAAATCCGCATTAACAACACAACCCCATAAATTGCCACGGTAAAATATCACTTGATTAACGAAGTAGAATAAAAGTAATTTTGTAGAAGGTAACGGTGCGTGATGCATGAAAGCATGTGGGTATTCTATTTACCAAGGAGGCTGAGTTTCATTAAATTAAGCCTTGAAAGGGAATTAAAAAATGAACTCATAAAACCAAAAAGGTGTATAGCGCTTTCTTTCTCATTATTGGCAATGTAGGCAAACAATTACGAATTTAAGAAGCCTCTGGAGCACCTTCTGCGTCTCCAGATGCCCCCAAATCTGCAGTCCACAGAGTTAAATTGTCTCTCAAAAGCTGCATAATAAGGGTTGAGTCCTTGTAGCAATCCTCTGAGAGCTTGTCCAGCTGTTCAATTGCCGTCTCAAAGGCTTCTTTTGCCATGTCAATGGCAGTCTTTGGCTCACTTAAAATTTCATAGTGGAATACCGAAAAATTAAGGGCCAATCCAAGTCTAATTGGATGTGTTGGTTCCAATTCCTTAGCAACAACAGTAGCGTCCTTGTATGCCTTGAGTGCGTCCTCCGCAGAGCTCTGTTTGGCATCACCTGTTGAGAACTCGGAAATATATCTGTGGTAGTCTCCTTTCATCTTAAAGTAAAACACCTTGCTGTCTGCGTTTGTTGCTGTTGGAATTAAGTACTTGTCCAACATATTTAAGATATCGTTGCAAATATCTGTTAATTCAGACTCAACCTTGCTTCTGTATTTGCCACACATTTTACTTGCATCTTCCGCGTTTCTACTGTGTTCTTTCTGTTCAACAGATGATATTATTCTCCACGATGACCTTCTCGATCCAACTGCGTTTTTGTAAGCAACGCTTAACAAATTTCTTTCCTCAACTGTTAACTCCTCTGTCTCCTGTCTTGATTCAACTACATCCTTCATGTATTTCGCCATCTCGTCATAACGTTCTGCTTGTTCTGCCAACTTGGCCATGTAAACATTCGACTCTCTAGCACTGATTGATTCGCTCATCTTTTCCAGTAACAATTTATATAATCCCTTTAATAATTATCAATTCGCTTACACCTTTAATATATGCACAATAATTTGTAATTGCACCTTATTATTTTTCCCAACTGAATACTTACATACCCCTACCCCCACCCCCACCCCAATTAAATATCTATTTATTTATTTATTCTTTTCCCCTTATTTATAAATAACATTTACTTTCCCCATACCATATATGTCTTTCCCTTCCACGTAAATTATTTCGTTTAATATATAGGATATGGATATGATATACATATATAAACTTATTAGAGACTATACTTTCCTGCACACTAATTATATTTATTTGTATACTTTATTAGTTATAAATACAATGTGAACTATTTCTACGTCTTATTAGCTTGTTTTCCGCCTATTTCCCCTCTAACTCTAATATGCGCCCATTAGGCGCATCACTGCTCGTGCCTTATTTTCTGTGGGAAACCAACTGTTAATTCTAATCCACCGCCTAAGCTGCTAAACAACGGATCAAAATACCTTTGAAACGGTGCCTCAACCACAAACGTGGACATTAAATTCCAATAAAACTTACTCTATTCGGTTTGCCTACACTTCTTGCTCTCATGTTAGTGTAACTTTTTCAATTATTATTCGCCATTTTTTGGTTACCACATTCAAGATAGCGCCACAATTTAAGTATGTTACCGCCTAAATATAGTTCAATGCCTGGACGTTTATGTGCCTTTACCCATACTTGCAGGTAATAATGCAACGTGACCTTTAATTTCGGTATTTAAAAGAAGGTTTTTGGATTGTGGATGGTGTTTTTTTTTTTTACAGAAGAAGATGAACGTGAATGAAGGTTCATTGCTACTGTTATATTTACTCCGACTTTTAGTTTTTTCATATCTTGTTCCCTATGCGAATATCACTTTGTATCTGTAGGTTCCCTTCTTTAACATTTTAGTAGATAAATAGCTAAAAAGCAAACAGCATATTTGCAAATTTGTTATTTAGGACGAAACTAATGGATACAGTTGGTAAGGAGTACATGAAGGACAGAAATGAGGGCAGTGAAGAAACAGTAAATGGACAGTCAACGGTTACTTTTAATTAGAAGATTGCCAAGTTGAGTCGTAATTGTACAGAAGTGAGATGCTTCATATAACATCAGCGCCTTGTTTTTATTCATTCATAGTGTTCTTCACCCTTTAAATGTTGATTTCACAGTACGGAGGGAAGTAAAATATTGGCCAGATTCGCTAATATGTTGGCGTCTAGCCCTTGTTTCCTAATTCAGTTTATTTTTGATTTATCCTGATGTCTAGCTTAGCCATAACTCGTCGAACGTCCTGTATTTTCCCCAGTTCAACATTGCAAAGAATCAAAGTCAACAGCACAAGCCAAGCAACAGACTTTTTTCTGCAAGACATTAATGAAATATCTCAGAAAAGCCATGTGACGTAAGGTTCGCTTCAACAACTGCAATACATTTGTTATTTCCTATTAAAGAAGCAATTTAGATAAAGTTAGACTAAGTTGAAAAAAATTGGGTCGTTTAAATAAATATTTAAGGAATTATAACTAGTATGTGTATTTCAAAGCAATTTAAATTTAGAAAATAATAAAGTATTATTATTACTTAAGAGGTTGGTACCTCAATTTCTCCAGAGTCTATCATTTTTTGAACATCAACGGGTTTCTGACCATCTACAGTACATCCTATTGCATTGCAAGTTCCTAATATTTCCTTAACTGTACCAGAAAAGAGCTTTGCTCTTGACTTAAATTTCATTGCACGTGCTACAGAGTAAACTTGGTTCATAGACAAGTTACCACTGTGTTTAATATTTTTTACCTTCTTTCTGTCTCTAATTGGCTCTTTAAGTTCTTTGATCAACAAGCTCGTTGCTGTTGGTACAATATCTACTTTAGCCTGACGATTCTGAACAGTTAGCTTTACGCAAACCTTCATACCTTTCCAAGCAGCTGTACCTTTTGCAATATCATCACCAACCTTCTTTGGTGACATACCCAATGGACCGAGCTTCGGGGCCAAAACTGATGTTGCTCCTACTTCGCCTCCAAGTTGTCTTATGTACAAGTACTTGACTTCAGATGGATCTGCTTTACCTGCTGGTGGCATTTTTCGTATCTGTAAAATAAAAACAACCAATGAGAAAATATATACTTATACTTATAAATCAGTGTCTATTAGACCTTATATAAGGTTTTGTACTTTCTTGAACTACCCTCTCTTTTGCCCTGTTTATAATTTTTATCGACTCGCGTCTTTTTTTAACTTTCTAAATTGACGAGTGCCCGCCTACATTCCCGTCTACAAAATAACTGAGCGTGAACTGCCCAATTTAACTTATTGTAAATAACTAGTTTATTTAAATAGATATTTGCTTAGACAAACTACCATTACAAGCAATACAATAAACAATTTTTAATATATGTATTTTTATCACCTTTTATGAGATAAAAAAACTCAAGTCTAGATTTGATTTATAAAAACGGTTTAGAAAAAATATTTAAAAAACCTAATGGCGCCAACCAAAATAAATATAAATATGTTATTTTTATTCATAATCAGAATCATCGTCGATGTTATTTATAAGCAATAAGGCACTTGGAAACAAACCTAGCTCTTCAATAGTGACGTTTTTGTCTAAGTATGACTCGTCAATCTCTACTGACTTGGAGTGTGGGAGTCTAAGTGAAAATCTATCAGATATAAGATTTCCCCCCTCCAAACCCAATGAATCAATCCATTTATATATTTTGCATGCATTGTCGTTTTTATTGAAATCTCTCTGAAACTTTTTCCCCGCCAAATTTTTTACACACACCCTGGAACATGACTCTTTGTCAATTTCAACATTGACTTCGTTCTTAACCTCAGTACTGTGCTTAATTCTTCTCTGAGTTAATGCCTCCTTCATTTTCTTTTTTTTATTTGCTTTTTCACGCTTCATTGAGTCCAAATTCAGTGATTTCATATATTCAATATCCTGTTCCTCTCTTATCTTCCTGTTCTGTTCAATTTGATCAATTTGAGTGGGAGTCAAGGATAAACTTGTAACATTATTAACATGAATTCTTCTTTGATTCGAGCCGCTAGTTCTTCGTTCATTATTATCTTCTGGAAAGCAAAACATTGTTTTAAAGAAGGTTAAAAAAGTAGCCAAACCTGTTCCACAAATAGCTATAAATATCCTCATAAATTTATTGAATTTATTCACAGGCTCACTTATACTGTTTTGGGAACCACCTGTATGTTCACTTGCAGTATTCACTCCTTGATTCGTGGGATCATTATTAGAACAATTAATAACAGAGCTACGTAAAGATTGCCCAATATTGTTTGCAGTTACTGTGTTAATATTAAAGCTATTCCCAATTTGTAATTCACTCTGAATTTCATTGTTGATACCACTATCTTCATTAATTTGTTCTTCTTCATAATAAAGTGTAACTGCGCTTTCTAGATTCCAATTCGCAGATTCCAATACGGCCTTTGCCTTATCAATATCACATCCCGTAATTTCACAGAAGGTAATTATACTATCATTCCAATCATTTGAAAATTCCATTTTACACAGTAGCAATAATTGTTACTACAGATAAACAGTCCCACAAAAACTACGACTCAACTTGTCCATAAATAATATTAAAATGAAGACTTCCACAATAAATATCAACTTAATTAAAAATAATAGAGTAAATAACAGTATTTCAAGATACTCAAACTATTGAGCAATTTTTTCAATGCAAAAATAAATCAGTTTATTTCCTTTAATTATATTTTGTATAAACATAAACGCACATTCAGCTAGCTCACTTTTTAGTTTAAAAAATAATTAAGAACAAGGAAAATTCCCGCCATATTACTATTTAATGAAGATATGCAATAATCAAAGATAATCATCATCTATGCATGTTTTTAAATCAACAAGGTTCAATTTAGAAAGCTTGTAACTGTGTGGGTAGAACTAGACTAAACTAAATACCTTTAAAAAATAAAGTGGTGGCAAGGTGACTAAATAACTCTATGAACAATTATATACGAACATATACAGAAAACAAATTGACAAAAAAATATCCATTTAGAGACGCCCATTAACAATAGGCATTAACTTTCGTTATACACAAGAAAAACAAAGCGCCTCCCGCGCGAAAGGGGTGATCCGGGATTCGAACCCGGGACCTCTCGCACCCTAAGCGAGAATCATACCCCTAGACTAATCACCCAGCTTTGCAGTGCGAATTTACAAAATGGGTATGGTTAAAAAAGTAAATTCGGTAGTGAAACGAGTTATCTTGTGTTCATTTAATTAATTAATTCTCTTTAAACTAGGGAAAACATTTGAATAACTGTGCTCTTGTGAAAATTATTGTTATTTTTTACAAACTCGAATTTTTAAAGTTTCTAGCACTAAAAACAATTATTCAGATTTGCTATACTATTAAATTTATGTATTCACTAAAAAAAACTGCTATTGCTTGCATTCATACCAAACGTTAACATGGATAAGTGAACTATATGAAACATCTAAGAATATATAAAGAATAAACTATTCATTTTCTTTTCCCAAAGCAACATTACATGTTTGATGTTAAATTTAAATGGGTTCATTTCAAAGAATTTCACAAACCTACTTTTATTGTACAGTTAAAAAATATAATTCCAGAACTATTTGAATCAATTTGTAGATTTACTTTAATTTATTACATTTTATCAGTTAATTTCTACTAATTGTGCGAAGAGACAAAATATTTGTATTAAATTCCACAAGCAGACATTAAAGTAAATTCATGAACCTCCTGATTTATACAAGAATTTGTTGCGTATAGCAGATTAACTTAATCAAACCTTTCCATTTTTAAGATATTCTCACTTATTAAAACTAAAAATTCTTTTATCTACATCTTATTTTTACCCCACATTTCTAGCGTCAAACCGTTTATAATTAATGTATGTTCCCGTCGCCATCTACACGAGAAGGGTGATTAGTCTAGGGGTATGATTCTCGCTTTGGGTGCGAGAGGTCCCGGGTTCAAATCCCGGATCACCCCTTTTTGTCTAGATGTTTTCACACAGTTTTGCTTCCCGCTTATGTCTGCCGCTCAAAGCATTACCCACAAACCCTCTACTGTTCTGGTTTCCGTTTTGCCGAAACCAGTAGCGGCAAATGGATTCTTTGACTATTGAGAATATTATCTACACATTGTTCACAGAATAATAGTTGCGTATTATTTGTTATATTCAATTAGCAAAATGAGCGGTAATAAACCAAGGCACACATAGAAATGCATATACAGACTATAACCTTTAAGTGCTAATTTTTGAATAAATTTTTTGAGCACTACAAAATGTATGGAATCAAAGTGCTAACAATTTATCGTCTGGTGGTTTTAATTATATTAGAGCAGTAAAGGTTATTTGTAGAAGTGTAACGAAGCAAACCAGATTCCAGAGCCACATCACTTCGTGAAAACAACTATAAATTCAATAAACAATTTTTAATTAGTAAACATAGCAAGTAAATTATATTAGTGTAGTTTTGTACTTCCATTCTTTTTAGATAAGCCTGCTCAAAGTGTTTTCTATATAAATAATTTAATGTAGAACTAATGAACTTAAATGTGATTAAAATAAATCATTAGAGTTTAAAGTTGATCTCGTTAGAATAACAAAGTATGAGGAAAAAAAAATGTAAGAGTATAAACATTATAATATTTATTTCAATTAAACTGCGGTATTTGTAACTCATAATTTATTAATAAAATACAAGTTAATATGTCTAATAGTAATATCATTATTCATGTAATTACATAGACACAAATTCGTCTCAATAATATGAACTAAGTAATTTAATGAATATAAAACCACTCCTCCTTACGTACCTCCTTCTTACTGTAAATTAACAACACCTCCAATAAATAGAAAATGCTTCAGGGTGGAACCATATGTCAATTTTAAATGTCACAAGGGAGATATTCAGGAATAGATAACAATTGTTTAATTCCCGATTTATATTGTGGAATTTCATACGAAAGTAATTTTTGAGTTCTTTGCAAATATCTAATTTGCATAGGGGTTAAATTTTTAATATAGTAATTATCTTTTTTAATATCAGAGTCAATTAAATTGGAACTACAAATATTATTTATATTAATTCCCACATTACCTCTAGCTTCTTCAGAGAATTCGTTACTTCTCATATCTGTATTTGAACCTCTTCCTACCGCTATACCATTGTTTGTGTTCTCAAAGTGTCTAATATTACTTGGATTAAAAGCTTGAATGGCAGTTGCATTCGCTGCGTTAGAGTAAGGTGAAGTTTCATCTTCTCTCACACCCTCAACATTAACAGCAATATTTTCTATTAATTCCTTATTAATATGGAAACCATCAACATTGTCAGAGAATTGACATGCAGGAGCTGCCTTAACATGAATCCCTCCATTTGAAAATGAAACATCACTTAGAGGAGCAATACCATTATTTGTTTGTACATGATGAGGGATATTAAAGGCAGCAGCAACTTTTGACAACTTTCTAAGATGATTATATCTAAAATTTTCATCACAAAAACTATAATTGCCATCAAATTCAAAGTCCAAATTATTTATTCTGTTTGATGCACTTTCGTTGCAGTTATCAGAGTTTATGTATATTCTCCTTATCTTACGACCTCTTAAAGGGCTCATATTTAAATTAATAATAATAATCTAATAAAGAAACTAAGCTACTAAAAACTTTTCTACTGACTTGTAAAACTGTAAAGCACAAATTAATGGTCTAGTATGAACCAATATCTATGTATATATAATCCACTATAAAAACAATAAATTGTTACTTCTCCTTATTTTTAAACTTTCTGCAATTAAAAAGATACAAATATTTTTAAATATTATACATTAATTATCAAATAAAAAACTCTTTGAATGCTCAATATGGCTATTTTTTGAAAAGAATCTTCACATATAATCCTCAAAGTAAATATATTAGTAAGAATGTATCAAACCCTTAGTTTTTTATCTTTGGAATTATTCTGAATATCTAGTTGAACATATTTCAACAAATATACATACATATGTACTGTGATTTGATTAAAATTTAGACTACTTTTTATCAACTCATATAATTCGTGTACATATATTCAAATTCAGGCAGAAAACTCCCTTTAAATAAATGTGAATTCTACACCTTTTTCTTCTTTCTTACTTTATTTATTTATTTGTATAGGGCTCTCTACCTTGTATTGTTTAAATTCTATTTTATTACTTTACGACCTTCTCATCCAATTCATAATTATTTATGTGCTTATCCCCCAACTAAGTCAGAATGTCCCGCCTTTTTCAGGCGGGTCTTTTCCTTTCCTCATAAATATGTATCGTGAGTGTATAATAAACAATGATACGACTCATACATATTTTAAAATATTTAAATAAAATGTCTAATAAGCAAACATATACACTTTCTCACGTATTACTTTGTCAAATTTGTTTGAGAGCATTATATTGTAGCGTATTTTTTTAACAAAGTACAAATTGTCACACACCTATTACGGTTTTGCACCGAGAAAATGCAATTTGAAAGCAAAGGCGTTAAAATTTGATTGTTTGCCGCGTTAAATCAATATAAAGCTAATTTCAAGCCTTTATCATTGCAAGAAACGAATTTTACTTCATCAAAACAGCATAAAGAAGTGAAGTTAAACTCTGAGATGTATGAAAAAAGCGGAGACAATGGTGACTCGGTGTTTACATTTAAAGACAAAAACGTTCTAGATTACGATGAAAATGAATCTGATGAGTTGGATTTTAATGTAAATTCAAAACAAGGCAATAGCGAACTTGAGTACTTCAATGACGTGAAAAGTGAGTTTTCACAGAGGAGTATCAGCAAAAGCTGTGAGGAGAAAGGGACAGAATGCAAATCGAATTGTTTTAAAAGGAAGAACATTAAGATAATAAAAAAAAATCAACGCGTATTAAATGACAACGAAAAGGCTGAAAACATTGAGAGAGACTTTGTTCTAGAAGACAGAGTAACTAATTTTAATAGGAATTTTTTGCTGAATGAGAATGGGATATTTGATGATACTGATTATTTCTATGACCAATTGAAAATAAACAGAAAAAGGAAGATTCAAGACATAAGGACCCAGTTTGAGAAGTATGAATCTGACTCTAGTCATATGGGTAATTACATTTCAGACAGTGTCAAGCCGCAAACGACTGATTTTTCATCAAATCCAAATGATGTAACTGGGAATAACCAAAACGATACTGAAAACAGAAATGTAGATTATAAGTTGTTTCTTTCTCTAGAGACTGAATTTTGCAGAAATATATCTAGTTCAAAAATTCCTCATATAGATAAATCTAACAGGAAAAATGTACCGACCGATCAAAACAGTATTGATAATGACAACAAATGTAATAAGAATAACAATGACCTTAATAATGCCACTAAAAGTAAAGATGTCGCCGATAATATTGAGGCTTGTGCTTTAAACGAAACTGACATCTTGGATAGTCAAATGTTAAACGGAAACCACGGCATTCAAACTGTTAAAAATACTGAACATGACAATATTCTACATCAAAAACCGCTGGACTTTGGCTTATCTTCAACACTTGATTTTCTCAGAAAAAGAGGTGACATTTCCAAAAATGACACTGTGATAACTCAGGACGATGACTCAAACTACAACTCATTTGAAAGTGTATCCATCTTTCATACAGATGAAAATGGAAATATTCTTGATCAAAAATCCGCATTCAAAAGGTTGTGTTGGAAATTTCACGGACAAAAAGTTAATAAGAACAAACTAGAGAGGATATTCAGAAGTCATATTCGAAACAGTTGATTTCCAAGACTATACGCCACATTAATAACAATGTACACATTCATTCACGCACAAACTGTTGAAAACTGGCGCCTTTTTATTTCATTTACTCTTTTACAAATATTCGGGCAGCCCGCCAGTTCTATTGTGGCCATATTAGTCAATAGAGACAAGAGACTAACGATAAAATGTTAATAAAAATATGTGGTTATACAGTAAACCACATTTGGTTGATATTTTTTGACGCAATGGAAACAATAACGCTGTTAGGTACCAGAGCTACGATTGACTCTACTTTTCGTCTTATAATTTAATATGAAATAAAATAGAGCAGTACAGGGTTTATTGTTATATAAGAGACAACTTGTAATGATGGATACCCTTATAGCAGACGGGCGATCAGAAGATGCTCCATCTCGAGTAATCACTTTTATTGACGACTCTGGGAGTATATGTTGAGTTATGCTATCCTGATCAATTTGTTTCTCTTTTAACAATGCAACCGTTAGATTGGCACGACTAACTTAAATTAGTGCTTCTGTGTTCAAATGGAAATTCGTTTTTATGCGAAGATTTGCGCTTTGCCATTGTAATGTGGTGCTCTAGCCAGGTTACGCCATAATTAACAGCAACAAGCAGGTTATTATTACAAGTGGAAAAGGGCAATGATGATTAACATCTTAGTCATGAACTTAATCCAGGCTTGCTTGGAGTACCATGATTATTAACTTCTTTCGCTCCTATCTGAGTCGCTTTTCCGATTCAACATAAATGTATATTTCGAAGTATTAACTCAATAAAACGTATTAAAAATGACTTCTGGCTGTAGACGCAAACTCAATGAAGGAAACTACATGTTTTATTTCGTCAGCCGTTAATAAAGGAAGGAGTAGACTTTACGGTTACTAGATTGTGACAGGGAATAGACATGTTGGTACTCAATATTAAAGATGATGACTTTAATTTAAACTAGAGTCTATTATAGTCCCTAAGATATTAATATCTTATACTAATTGATTACATAGTTTCTCTTGGCTGTCTGATATAATATTGTGATATCACGCAATCATTCCCGAAATAAGGAAGGTTAGAAATTTAAAACAAACATAAATTCGAAATTGGACTATGCGTACTACTGAACGAAAACAATATTGCTTTAATCTGTAATTATATATATTAAGTCCAGTGTATGTAAGGTATACATTTTTTCTAAATAATGTTACACCTGGAAACTTATTTGCCTGCATTTTTCATTTATGGTGTTATTGCATCTAATTCCTTCTTCTGTTCTTTTTCTTTTTAACCCTTTTAGTGGACCTTTTGTCCTTTTTAAGCCTTTTGTCAACGAATTTGGTTTTGAAACTATTGGTATTTATGTTTTTTTCCTTGTTTTTAACCTGTTTTCCAGGTCCATGTCTTCTCGTAACAGTATATATATTCGCTCTTTTTTTACTAGTTATTTTCTGTGCCTTGCTGATCAACTTGCTAATGCTTCTGGACTTGGACAATTCGTTCATTTCATTTGAATCTGATATAACTTCAGCTTTTTTTCTTGCTTTTTCCATTATTTTTTCATATCTCCTCTTCTTTCTAGCCAAAGCTTCGGATTCTTTCCTAATTGGACGGTTCTTTATCTCCCTCAGCTTTGCCTTGTACTGCATCATAAGCTCTTTTGTTATTGGAAGTTCAGGTTTGTTGTGTTTGTTCTCGTCTTCTAAAAACCACTTTGGCAGTCCCAGTATGTTATTTTCAAGATCTTCTTCTGGATCGTGAAAGGCATATCTATTATAACTGCCGTCAATCAAATCCATCCTTGTACTTTTATTTATTAACAGCGAACCAATGCCCTGAACCAATTTCAATTCCTCCTCATTTTCTGGCTTCTTGCAGCTAATTTTGGATTCTAATTCAGACTCGGACTCGGACCCAGAGTTTGGTTCTAACTCAGAATCCGTGAAACGTCCATCATCACGGTTAAAACCAGTGATTTGAGTGCTCGAGTTGCCATTTAACTCTCGAGGAACAAACTCTATCTCCGCGCTACTTTTACTTGGTTTCCCCTTCTTATTATCTTTGCTTAACTTATTCTTCCTATTGTCAAATTTTTTCTGTTTCTTTTCACTCAATGGCAACTTTGGGACCTCTGAATCAGACAACTCCTTAATAATGTCCTTGTCCCCGTCTTCCAGAAGTATGTCCTCAAACGCACTATTTGAGAACCACCTTTTGGTCCTCAAATCTGAATTTATTTCTCTGTTCAAACTCTCCCTATTAACCATTCCAAACGCTTTTCCACCCACGTCCATTTCTTCATCTGAAGAAAGCTGCGATAATACCTTATTCTCCAGTTCGCTCTTATTTTTTTCTTCTATTTCATTTGAAAACCTGTTCATCTCATCTACCCACTCAGAAATAACCCTCTTACGTCTGCTCTCCCTTTTAGCCGAGTCTAATTTGCTCGACTCTTTTCTACTCTCAGACTCGACGTTGTTCCTAATATATTCCATTACATCCAAGTCTACTGCCAATTTATCCCTGTGATCGAGAAGATAATTTTCTTTCTCCTCGTCCTCACTTCCAAGTACTACACTTAAATTAGACCTACTTTTATTCAAATCATCTACTCCGTAGTTCTCCCCGAACAGGCAATCTCCACAAACATCCGAATCTCCGTCCGGGAAATAACTGTTGACCGAAACATTTCTGTCCTCATCTTCTAATGCCTCGAGCACTTGTTTTGAGTATTTAAATAACTCTGGATCATTATTGCATGTTTCAAATCCCCCCTTTGAAAGAGAGGCTCTCCATTCTTTTTTTCTCTCTAGCAATCTTTTCTTCTTTTCCTTTGCCCTGTTCTTCTTTCTCTGGGTCTCTAACATCTGCTCCAATTCGTTGTTTATGTCGTCATCTTCATTATCACAATCATCTTTGCACTCCTCGCTCCCCTGATCCTCTCGGCCCCCACTCTCGCCCTCCTCGTCACTCGTGTTTCTCACACCGGTTATCTCCTTTGCAAGCGAAAATCTCCACTTTAACAACTGCATAAGCTCCTTTTTTCCAAGCACCTTTAGATCTTCACACAAATACTTAATCTCTTGAGTCGTTTTTGGATTATCCAATATTGCCTCAAGATACCTGGTCTCGACCTTGTTGTTCCTATCAACCCTGTTCATATCCAAATTAATTACATTGCTCTTAAGCAACAGGAGTGCCGGATTATCGGAACTGAAAAACTCGTAGGCACTTATTACTCTGTAATCGTCCCCTTCGTTGTAACCGTCCCTGTTTCTCTTGCCTACACCCCTTAACAATTCACTCAGACTTGATTTGATGGTTTTCTTTGTCTTTTTCGTTAACTCGGTGCTTTCCTCATCTTTAGCATCCATCCCGTAGTTCTCGCAGGCTTGAAAAACATACTTAGGATCGAAAAACTTACAGTCTATCCTTTTTGGAGCCTTGTAACCCAAGCAAACCAGGAATATTTCGGCCGATACATTACGGGAAGACTGTGGTTTAGTCGCCTTTACCGTATTGAACAACTGACTCAGTACCCAAAGAACCGAGTTGTAATCACCTGAACGAAATATTTTCGTCACAAATATTCCATTTGGCTTAAGAATCTCACAGGCTAATTTCGTGGAGTGAAGTACTAATTCGTTTTGCATATAGGCATCCTTGTCCCAAGATGTACCTACATTTGGAGCCCCGTCGTGCAGTATCACATCTACGGGCAATCCGTTCAATTCGTCCAATATCAGCTTTCTGCATTTGTCTGTTGTTATATCGCACCTAAAGGTCGTCACTCCAGGTATGCTTTTTATCGCAACCAAATCAACTCCTATTATCTTACTCGACACTCCCATATTTCTTTTAGCCACTTGAAGCCAACCACCAGGCGCTGCACATAAATCTATCAAAACCTGACAATTCCTGAATATGTTAAACTTCTGAGCCAACTGAATTAACTTAAAGGCGGACCTCGCTCTGTAGCCCTGCTCCTTAGCAAGATGGTAGTACCGATCTAAACGATCCTTACCCGTTTTTACCTTTCTACCCATTTTTGCTGCGTGTTTTTAATTGCAAAAGAAGCCGCTTCGTCTTAAATCACTCCAGTCTGTTCAGAACAACTCAACTTCCATTAATGGAATCTCGTGTTCAGTCCGCTGGCTGCCTTTCTCTCCCCTAATATTTTCTTACCGGCTTACTGCACCAATTGCTATTCCGTCAGTTCTACGCCAAATATTGCACGTCCCTCAGGCGTATTGTACCCTGCATATAACTTGCAGTTCCCAGAGCCTAAACAGAACGAGCACCTCCTATCTCAAAAACTGCGATAAACATACACTCGCACTTGCAATCAAACTCTGACTCTTCCCTGACATTTCAGGCCTTCTCTACCTTGCCGCCACAGCATTACGGTCCCAATACATTGGCGCGCGCTCTGGCAAGCTGCAACGCTCCCTGACAAATAGCAAAAAAAGCCTGCAGGCAGCCTCATGTTTGGCTATCATGTTCACAAATCCGCCCAGTAACACCGCCTCCCGGCCACAGCGTGTCCGCAATCCAGTTGACTCGTCTGGACCAAACCTGCGGATACGGCGGCGAAACAGGGAGCTACCTGCAGCCAAGCACGCATGTGGCGAGGCAGTGCCGGCCTAAAGTCACCTGCAGACGCACGGCTGCTGACTAAAAATGAAAACTACTTAAAACGCGGGAGACAAACAAACAATTCAAAAAAAAGTTATATACTCGAACAACTAAAGTTCCCCAAATCTCGTCCGCACGTCAAGAAAAGTCTGGGTTCTCAGGCATCTCCAGGTGACTGCCATACTTCACGATGAAATATATAAGAACGACGTGAGAACCGATTCTCAGAAGCGACTTCGTCTTTGGAGACAAAAATTCCTTTCTTGAATCGCTATTCGCGAAAAAATGGCTGTATTCCATCCCGTCTAGTCCAAACCCCAAAAACGACAATTCAAAAACCAAAATGCCGCTCGGCAGGCAGGGGAGGAGGGATACCGAAAACTCCGCGACCTCGACCCTTTCGGTAAATTAAATAAAGACGCCCAAACCTAACCAGAAAATCGACAAACGTATGCCTTTATAAACTAACAACTTGTCTTTCCCAGCCCCTCTTTCCCCATCCGTTTCTTCATTTGCAAATGTACAATCACCACAACCACTGCTAATATTTAATTAATATCGTTACCGCCACGTACCGCCGTTGCGTCGTGTCTCAGACCTCAAGTGGTATTAACGCTAATAATGGGAGAATAGAAATAAAGGTAAAAAGGGGGAAAGGAAGGTAGTAAGTGAAGGTTAAATGATAATGGTGATAATATAAATGGGCAGTAGATAAACAGGGGGGGGAGGGGAGCAGGTTGAAAATAAATATCTTTATAAATATAAAATGTCAAAATAAATAGTAAATACAGTGATAATAAATAAATCCAACTAAAGCGGAAAACGGTTTTGGACGTATTTTTTCCTTTTGATACGACACTTAATTACAATCAGTTTTCAAACGATAAACAGCGTTTTGGGACACATTTTTCCAGCTGGGATTTGAAAGGACCAATAACCACTTGATACTTTCTCTGTTGGCAAAAAGCTTAATTAATTTAATTAACTGTTGTTCGTCTAGATTCAGCAAGGAAGGGAGGTTAACCGAGTGCGGTTTTCCTCTTTCCCTGAACGAAGGAGGATTAATTGGCGTGTAAAACGGAACCCTCGTAACTCAGAAAAGGAGCCCACCGGTGGCGTTAGTCTTGGGGGTCAAGACCGCAGTATTGTTTGATATTAAAAAGATACTGTCCCAAGGACTCGGCTTTTCAACATAACAATCCTGGAACGTATATGCAGTGACTTCGCCTGGTTCCCTTTTGTTTTCCTTTGTCAAATTAAGTTCGCGAGACTGTGAATCAAAGGTCGATTTGGCAGTTCTGGCCAGCAGCATACTGCAGACTCCAAAACACAAGAGACTGTGTTTGCAACAACGCATACTGATACAGACTGCGTGCTTTGGTTATTTGTTCGGAGTTGGTTCGCTTTGGAGCAAGGTCTGATACACAAACTAAGTTGCCATTTGATGCAGTAACTAACGGATAGCCAGATATATACATGTACGTATAATATATGCAAGCATACATTCACATAAATTATACGTGCACATATGTACATACATGTATGTATACATAAAGTATATGTATGTGGTGTATACTGCACGCATTTTTAAAACTTGAGGTTTTAATTTGTATTTGCGAAATTTGACGTACACTGTGCAGTAGTGTATCGGCTATATTATTGGTATATTACAGCTTAAGTAGCAGCGGCGTGTCTGCATTAAACCAGTGGAAATGTCTTCTGAGGATACGGCGTCCACAAATTGCGTTTCAGCGCCGAGAGAAGGCGATTTATGCAGTGGCGTCGGGAATGGCGGAGAGTCAACGGCGGAAGCCAGCGCCTCTGTGTCTGTTAACGACAATGTTGCCACTGGTCCGAGCAACGAGAGCGGTGCCGTTGACGGCAACACGAGTGCAGCGTCCAGGGAGAATGGCAATGCCGCGACAAGCGTAGTTGCCGGGGACAGTGCCGTTACTGACTCCGGTGCCGTGCCGGAACCACCCAAGAAAAGAGGGAGAGGACGTCCGAGGATAAACAGAGAGGCGCTGGCAGCGGCCGCAGCCGCTGCGGCCGCCGCTGCCTCTGCAGGTACCGGAGACAACTCACTCGGAGGAACGGGCATCACACAGAGAGAGCCCAGCACCAGAAGGAAGGGAGCGGGCCTGGGAAGTCTGATTGCAGCGGAAGTGAATTCAAGAAAGTCCTATATAGACGAGGACGAGGACGAGGAGGACGACGAAGCCGACCTGGACTTCAAGACCGAGGGGGACAACAGCGACAATGAAGAGGCGGATGTCCCGCAAAGATCCGTGCTGACGCCGGTTGTGGAAAAGTTTTTGAAAAGACGTCCTCAGATGAGGCACAGCAGCGGCCTCATTAAGAGCAAGAACGCGTCTTTGGAGGAGGACAAAAACGGAGCGACAGGCGGCGACGATGCCGGGATCGACCAGGGCAGCAGTCCGAGAAGAGCAGGAGGCTCGTCAAGCGGTACGGGGGTCTCTAGCGGACCCAGTAGCTCCAATCAACGCAGGATCCCAAGAGGAAAGATACCGTATGAGTATTTGGTTAAGTATCACCAGCAAAGCTATTCGCAGTGCAAATGGATAACAGAGGACGATATAGACAATGACCCGGATCCAAAAGTGAGGATAAAGTACCTGAGATACATACAAAGACTGGAGCAGAAGGGCGTTGAGAGCATAGATGCTACGGCCTACATAGAGGATGTCCCTGAGCTACAGTACATCGACGGGGAGATAGAGAGAATAGTTGACTGCACCGACGTGTTTAGATCACTGTACCCAATGAAGGCCGCGGAGATAGGCAGAAACGAGTGGTACATATACTGTCTGAAGATAATAGATGCGCTGGTTTGCTTCGACAGGAAGGGGATAAAATACGGAATACCGTTTTTAAGACCAGTGGACCCGAACATGGACGGTGCCTCCGACTACTACTCGGTCATCTCAAGGCCCATGGACTTCACGACGGTGCAAACCAAGTTGTACCTGAGGATATACTCGCAGCCACAGGAGTTCTGGAACGACGTACAGCAAATATTCACGAATTGCTTCATGTACAATTCCGTGGACAGTGATATATATGTTCAGGGCAAGCTACTGAAGGCGCTCTTTGACAAGCTCTACGGCGAGTGGGCCCTCCTGTCAAGACAGACCCAGGAGGATTTGGTTAAGCAGAAGAGCGAGGAGTCCCCGAAGGAATGGCTGGACGACCAGACGGTGACGATAGAGACCGCCATACAGCACATAACATTCCGAGATCTGCTCGCTCTCTCAAAGCGGCCCATAATGTACTTTACCAAGTGGAAGCACCTTTCGTTCGCGGACAACACATGGGAGCACGAGGTCGATATCACGGACTCGAGTAAAATACTTCAGTTTCACCGCTTCGTACGTGTGCCGGAATACATCACGACGGCCCACAACGGACCGGCCGCCATTTCCTACGACCTCTACAAAAGAATGATTAGCGAGACGTACACGTATATCCGGCACACATTTTCATGGATGAACAACCAGTTCGGCCTCCGACTGAATCCGCCGCAGGCTCCCTCCTACGTAACTCCAGGGCACAGCGGCGGCGGGAACGACTCGGATGACTCAGACGACGAGAACCACGCCCCGTATGCGAGCAAGAAGAGATCCAAGAACAGGTACTCGATCAGGACGTACGTACCGACGACGTTCTCCAATCTGCCTCAGCTGACTAGCGCTATCTCCATTTACTCCCACCACGGTTACCAGAACAGAAACCTCTATAACGTGCAGAAGCAGCAAAGGGGCTATTACGGAGGCGCCTCCTACCCGGGGCCCGCCACCGGGCAAGTCGGCGGCGGCGCTCTTTCTGGCCAGGGGGGGACTGTTTACAGGGGCCAACAAGGCGGCGGCCCTCCCGGGCAGCTCCAGCAACCCAGACCAATACAAACTCTTCCCGGGAGCAAGGAGCTTCTGGATGAAATCAAGATCGGCTCTGATGGCACTCTGAGCCAGGGAGCAATCGCCGCAACGCAGAAGCTCCTCCAGATGATCACCGCCAACAACCCCAGCGCCGCCAGCGCGCTCAGCATGGCAATGAACAACCCCGCCATTGCGGGGCTCGTGGGGAAGCTTCTCCAGAATGTCAACGGCGGCGGCAGCCTGGCGGGTAAGGCTGCTCCTCCCCCAGGCGTCGGAAACGAGGCGTGTGTGGACCGGTTCCCGGGTGGTGGTCTGAAGGACCTTAGTTGCGGCAGCGGTGGCGCTCCCATCCCGGCGGAATTTAAAGAGGAGCCCAACGTAGGCCTGATCAGCAGGGATTCCGCTGCTGAGAGGGGGGGCCTCGTGGGTGTGGGGTGCATGCAAGGCGCCCACGTCGGTGCGGGGAATTCGCCCTGTGCATCGGGCCCCGGCCGGAGCCCAATCGGAGGCGGAACCAACGAGCGTTATCAGACGCAGAATGAGCGCGGTACCGAGAACAACGGGGTCGCGGTGAAGGCTATGAATGAAACCGACATGTTTTTCAGCGTTGGCGGGAGCGAGATCTCCAGCTGTGACTTGAAGGCTGACGGCGACGTTGGAGGGGTCTCTGGCGTCCGAGTGGACGGCGGAGACGTTTCCGCAGTTGGAACCTCGAACGAGGACGGGTATTTGGGTGCTGGCGATGGGGATTGTAACGGCGGCGGCAGCATATCTCTTTGCGACGGAGGAAAGAACATTGGCCATGACTGTGGCGGTGGCGACCCGAGAAGGATTAATGGCGAAGAGGTCTGCAGGACCGATTTGGGAATGAACCGGTCCTTTGTTTCCGGTGAAATCTCTTTGCCGTCCAGTGTCGATCTCTACGATAAGTTAGAGTTGGAGTACAAGAACATTGTCACCGTTTCCGGCGAAGGGTCTTTGGGGGAAATGGACGTTGGGTACAAGTATGCGATGAGTGACAATTTCCAGGGATACTGCGACGGTCTTCCAGCCTGTACGACGGAGGACGGCAGCTCACCTTCCGGAAGCGTCCCCGACCCCCCACAGACCTGCGGTGAAGGCGCTCAGAACGACAACTCAGGCCCTGAGGGTGCCGGGGACGCTTCCGGCACCTTCTCCGCTCCAACGAGCACCTGCCTCGACAAGCAAACTTTTAGTGAGAAGGAAAGCGGTGGGAATTCAGTCGGGAATACGGAGAGTGTGGAAACGGGCGAGCCTGCAGTCGAGGGAGCTTGTGCCGGAGATGACGGCTGCGCGGGTGGCAAATACGGTATCGGTAGCGCGGAGACCAAGCAGGAGGTGAAGGCCCAGATGGGACTGGCGAGTCTAGTCGCCAACAACAAGATAGCGGAGCTTTATTCTAGCCAAAAGCGTCCGCCGCCTCCGCCACCAGGAGTTTCCCGTCACTATCTCGTTTCCCCTATATTTAAGAACGGGTATCAGCTCTTCGACTACCAACTCGCAGGTCTGAACTGGTTACTTCAACTTTGGTCCGAAGGAAGGAATGGCATATTGGCGGACGAAATGGGGCTGGGAAAGACGATGCAAACCATGTCCTTTGTCTGGCATCTCGTGTACAAGGAGAAACTGAGGGGACCGTTTCTGGTAGTGGCTCCGCTGTCCACGTTAGATCACTGGAAAAGGACCTTTGAAGACTGGACGGATCTAAACGTCGTGTTGTACTACGACGAGGGAGGGAGGAATGGGCGCGACCTGCTCCGTTATTACGAGTTCTACCACCAATGCCTGCAGTTTGACATGAGAGGCAGAGGCAGGACCAGCTCACAGAACTATGGCAATAATATTAAGAATTACGGGTACATAAACGAGCCGCGGCTGGTGCAGACTAAACACTACAAATTCCACATACTACTCACATCCTACGAAATACTTCTGGCCGATGCCGACATTCTCTGCACGATGCCATGGCAGTTCATTATCATAGACGAGGCCCACAGGCTGAAGAACAGAGGCGCCAAAACGCTTCAGGTATTCAAGAGCATTGCTTGCAGGCACATATTGTTGCTCTCCGGAACACCTGTGCAAAATAACACGGAGGAACTTTGGCCGCTTTTGAATTACATAGAACCCATAAAGTTTGCGAGCATAGAGGCCTTTACGCAGGAGTTCGGCGAGCTGCAGAGCAGTGCACAAGTCACCGCCCTGCACGAGCTGCTGCGTCCCCACCTGCTCAGGAGGGTCAAAGAGGACGTAATGAAGGAGATACCGCCGCTGGAGGAGACGATCATAGACGTTGAGTTGACAACCGCGCAGAAAGCCTACTACAGAGCGATATTTGAAAGAAACAGAGCGTTTTTATGCAAGAACATTGGGTTCGGGAAGAAATCGAGTAGCGCTCCGATACCCTCTTTGATGAATGTTGAGGTTGAACTCAGGAAATGCTGCAACCACCCGTTCCAGGTGGTGGGCGTGGAGGAGCGCGAGGTCGCGCTATGCAAAACTACGGAGGACAGATACAAGAAAATGATAGAACTGAGTGGTAAGATGGTTCTTATGGGTAAGCTGCTGCCTAAATTAAAGGCAGAAGGACACAGAGTGTTGATTTTTAGCCAGTTCATTCAGACTCTGACTTTGCTGGAGGAGCTAATTGAGCACCACGGGTGGGGGTATGAGAGGCTCGATGGCAGCATTAGGGGCACGGACAGAACTGCAGCGATAGCGAGATTCAACGCTGAGGACTCCGATAAGTTTGTGTTTCTGCTCTCAACCAGAGCGGGGGGTTTGGGAATCAACTTAACCTCTGCAGACACGGTCATCATATTCGACTCCGACTGGAATCCTCAGAACGACGTACAGGCCTGTGCGAGGGCGCACAGAATTGGTCAAACGCGTGACGTGAAGGTTTACAGACTGATAACTGCGAGGACGTACGAGGCGGAGATGTTTGAACGGGCAAGCAAGAAACTTGGATTGAACACAGCTGTTTTCCACAAGGGCGCATTTAGAGAGGAGAGTAGCAACGGCAGTGGTGGAGGCGGCTCCAATGGCATAGGTACCGGTGGAGAGCCAACAAAACAAGAAATTGAGGATTTGCTGAAACATGGTGCCTATTATCTGCTCGAAGGCAGCGAAGCCTCCAGGCAGTTCCAAGAGAGCGACATCGACGAAATATTGAGCAAAAATTCGCGTTTGGTCAGATACCAGCTAAGCGGAAAGAACTCTTCCTTCAGCAAGACGAGTTTTAGGAGCGACAACGCTCTTCCGGACTTGGACGTTAACGACCCGGATTTTTGGAAGAAGGTTCTCGGGGACAGCAGCGTGTCTTCTTTCCTCGTGCAGCTTCAAAGCGGGAGTGCCATCAGGGACGAGGAGAGCAGAGAGAAGTTCATTCAAGATCTTGCGGACGCAGTGGATGGCGCTGCTGCCTTGGACAGTTTGGACCCCCTGATAGAGGCCTTGGTACAGGTCACTAATATGAGAGAGTTTTCCGAGCTCCAGCGTCAGAAGGCAGAGGACCTACTGGCAAACGTCCAGGATATTGTCAGGACGCTACAGCCTAATAACGGGGAAAACGAGGACGACGAGGACGGCTCCGGCAATGTTAACGTTAACGAGCACACCCGAGGGAAATCCAGAAAGAAGCCGAGAAGATCATCAAGAGCGAAGGAGTTTACCATCGACAATTACGACCCTGACGACTACGACGACAATGAGTCAAATAACCTGGGGGGGAGTGGTAATCACAGTGGAGGCTCTCTGAAGAATACAGGTGGTTCCATCTCAGAGGGCAGGAAAGGCAGCAGAGGGTTAAAGAGAAGTGCAAGAAAACCGAATACCTCCGCCAACAAGAATTCCACGACCAACTTGTTTGACGACGAGGTTGATGATGACGATGATGACGATTTCAACGACGAATCCTTCGAGCCTACAGCCAAGACTTCCAAAGGAAGAGAGAGAAAGCCAGTTGCCAGAGGTGGAAGGACCTCAACGAGGTCCAACGGCGCCAGGTCTGGTGGAGCCTTATCCCAAGCAAACAACGGCGATTCCGACTTGAATGGCAACCAAGGGGACTACTTTTCTGGAAGTGGTGGTGGTGCCGCGGTTACCGCAGCACTTAGCGGAGTGACAGGAGCAAGGTCTAGAGGAAGCAAAAGGAGAAAAGCGGCGGCAAATGACAGCGATACTGTTGGTGCGTCCACCTCATCGTCTGCTAATGATAATCAGGATGATAAGGAACAAAGCAGTAATCTTTCATCCGCTTACTCCGCAACCGACAACAACACTGTTGCTAAAAGAAGAAACAGAAGGGATTCTGCAGCTGCAATGTTGGCCCTTCTCACTGCTGAAATCGCAAAAAACGAGGATGACGACGAGGACGCCGAGTAACTGGGTAGATTGACCGACTACTCCGCCATTTTATACTTTTATATGTTGTTAATAATTAATTGCAATTTTCTGTTTCGGATAGCTGCACTATGTCCACTCAATTAGAAGTAAAGAGAACGCTAGAGTAGAATAGTGCCTTATTCGGTGTTAATAATGTTAGAATTAATAGCAAGTGTGCCAATAAACGTAAATAAATCACTCTTAAATCTAGGAAAGTAAATGTTACTGTCATTTTTTGCCAGCGTCTCAGGTTCTCAGCTCAAAGGACTTTGTTTTCTCTTGCATGTAAGAGCACAACTCACCTTCTGCAGGGTGGTACTGGGACTCATGCACCATTCGTGATTCACAGTGCGCTGTGCGTCTCTGCCTTTATTCTGTCACTGCTCCGTTTGTGTTTATGCAGACGGACTGCCTCGGCAGTGAACTCTCCTTCTCAGAACTTCCTGTGCAGTAAACTTAGGCAGCCCTAAGTCGTCCCAAGGCGTTCTCGTCTGCACCTACATTCAAGCAGCAAGTAACCGATGAACCACATGCAAGGAATATGCATATTAGGCTTTGTATGTTACTTTAACCAGTAAGAAATTTACATGAATCGCCCGCCACATGGAGGCGGGTAGCGCTTTAATGTAAATATACGTTTAATAATATACATGGCATGTAAAATAGATGTGGGGAGGAAAAAAAGTATGGGATATAGAAATAAGAAGAATAAGCAAATTTACAAAGATAAAATAGTAAGAAACCTTTGGAATGGACGTAAATTTACGATAAACTAACTAGGTGAACTGCATGCTTTTGTCAACGCGAAACTGGCTTTGAAACGGAAGTAGGCGTACAACTTGATTTTGATGAATAAACCTGTGATTTGTGTGGGATAAGCGACACTAGACACTAAGGCGAGCTTATCGTTCGTGAGAAGCAGAGACAAGGCGACAATACAACTGCTGCAGCCGTTGTTTAGCGATTGTTTCGACGGCACCATTACTGACACGCTACTTCTGTGAGGATAAATCAGGTAGAAGCAAATCTAGTGGTTAATAAGTAGCGTTATAAGTTTATGAGATGAACCAGGAAAACACTAAAAGTTTAAACACGAAATCACTGACTCCAAGAAGAAGGGTATTAGAGGAAAATAAACTGAATTTTGACGAGACCCCAAATAAGAGCAATGTGCATTCTTTAAAAAGAGGCAGTACTAGCGGTGGGAGAAGTGGAACAAAGACAGAGGGTTCAAGCTTAAAGGAAGAAAGTATTCCGAGCAGTGGCAGGAGGACTCAAAATAAAGAAAAAACACCCTTGACACCACAAGTAGGCACTCCAGGGGGCACCCCATATATGTTGAGGTCTAAAACAAGAGAGCTGAGATCATCTGAGAGAATAACTTCGACGAGTGGAACAGGTGATGAGGTTATCAAAAAAGATGTTGCGATGCCACCACTCGATTTAGGAAACGATAGTGAAAAGAAGAGTGAGTTTTACAAATTCGAGGAAATTGATTCCAAAGATAAAAGCGGTGGGAATGACGACAAGAACAGCAGTTATTTATCCAACCCTGTAATATATTCAACCCCGAGGAAAAGAGCAAGAGGAGCAAATTCGAGTGAAGGAAAGGGCGATGAAAGCAAATATAGTAAAGTAGAAATTAACAGCAAGGAAAAGAATGAAACATATTCAAATAGCATTGATGTTTGCAATAGCAACAGCACTGGGAGAAGGCAAAGGAGTTCATCTAGAGGCAACATAAGGTCTACACCGAGAACAAGGGGATACGAAAATGTAAACAACAGTAATACTCGCGAAGAGTGCACGTTGAAGGATAGAAAAAGTATACTGAAACAATACGATCCCGACAATGTCAATACTACTACAATGAGCAATATAAAAACGCCAAAATCTCAAAAAAAAGTGCAGTTTGGGGTTAAAAACTTGATAATAATAGATGAAAGCCTGCAAGAAGATAGCGTGAATAAGTTGAATTTAAATTTTAAAGATATGTCAAGTGACATTAACTTGAATACTGGGGACAGAATGAGTATACTGAGCGAGTTTGACGACCCAGGTTCAGGTAACATAGCCTACAACTTTCCGTCTTTAGAGGAACTTATAGGACAGGACGAAGGAAATAAGGAGGACGGCAGAAACCTAAACAGCAACGCCTGCGGCAACAACGCCGATGATATTTGCAATCTCGTTCCAAATGTTGGTCAAACAGGTATCGAGGGAGAGGATGTCGTTATCGGTGGAGGCAACTCCGTTTCTACAAATCTCTATATAAATAAAGATCAGAACACAGGAGTAACAAATGACTACGGAACAAAAGGCAGCTACATAAACAAAGAGAAAACCGACATTGACTCTTTCAACAACGAAAACCAGGACATTGCCGATCAACTCAATATATTGGATTACTCTATTGGCTGCAGAGATTCAATCACCCCAAACACCCCCGGTGCTTTTTTGTCCGTAGTAATGAAGAACTTGTCTTCCGTTAATTTTTCTGAAGATAAAAATGAGGAAATTGAAAATGCAATGCAAGAGAAAATGGATAGAAGTGAATATACTCAAGAGGATAGCGGTGACAAAAACGATTGCGACAACTGCGATTCTCGAGTTGAAAACGATAATTTTGAGTCTGCATTGGAGGTTGCGGGAGACAATTACCAGAATCAAAAAGAAGAAAGTTCTGTGAATGACGCTACGACTACTTCCGGTAAGGCTGTGAGTGAGGAGCCGAGAGACGCAAGCACCAGTTTTGTTGAGTTAACTGACCAGTGTGTTGAGGATAAGCTTACCGAGAATTCGCCGGGGACACCCATAACCGGGGGGTTAAAAGAAGAAGAACGTCTTCGCCAAACAAATGCAAGATTGAGTGAATTGTTGACGCCAATAACACGCCATTACTCGGGTTCTAGAAACACAATTAAGAAAACACTGTCCCCCAAGTCGGAGTCGCTTTTGAATTCCCTGTACAGCACAAAGTCAATATTGAACATAGTTCCAAAAGGATACACATGGGAAGAGTTTCTGTCGCTGCTGAACTTGAATTATACGATGGACAGCTTTAATGTCTTGGAATTTAATGACTTGGATATGACCTCAACCACGGGAATTGTAGATTTAGTTAATAACAGCGACAACAGCAGCAACAAGGAGCTAATAAGTCAACTAAGCAACTTAAAAGAGGAAAATGCTTCCTACGGAAAGGTCGTTGAAAGGTACATAGTGAAGTTAATCAAGTCAATAAAAAGCCAAGTCTGGGAGGACATCGAGAGGGAGAGACTAATGAAGGTGTACACGGACGACATATTTGAGCACAAGTACAAGAATAACCTGTTGAGGTTTCCCGATAGTGAATTGGCGACGGTTTTGGCCATTATTGTGAATAAAAGTAGATACGGGTCTAAACAGGACGAAAGAGTTAAGAATGAGTTGTTGAATAGACTATCGAGATACTTTTCTGTTGAAAACGATGGCAATAGCCCCAATGTAGGCAAAGGCAGCGGTAATATATTCTATATTAACTCTTGGTTGTGTTGGAACGAGGAAATTGTATTCCCGTACAAAAATCTACTCTTGAAAAGGTATGATGAATGCATTAAAAGGTTTACTGGGATAAACGAACGGGTGATAAACAACAAAAACAGAATACAGAATTCATGTGTCTTGCTGTCTACATTGGAGTCGTGTCAGATATCAGAAATGCACGTAAACGAAACATATTGGGATGCGATGAGGCTCATTCACGAAAACATAAACAACTACAAAGAAGAAATAGACAGAATGAACAATTATATAAAGGTCATGACGAGCAACAAGAACAATCTACTCAAACTACTGATTAAGGAAGAGGAACTGTCTAGCAGTTTGGTGTCCGAATTACAAAACTGGAAATACAAAAAAAACAACTTGAAATCAAATTTAAGCAACTTGAGAATTAAGGAAGAATTCGCTGGTTTCACCTGGGACTTGTTTACAACCAATAAGTTTCAAACCATCATAGTGTTGAATAGCAACAGCCAGTATCAGGTTAAAGTTAGAATTACAATAGAATGGAACGCAAATGGCGATTTTGGGAGCGTCAACCGGGATGTCAAAGCAGATGCCGATCTCTCGCCTCCTGTGCTCCTGAGCATTGAGCCAATAAATGATAGTTACGAACGCGACAGAGACGAGAAGTTATTTGCGAATAACAATTGTCTGTTGCAAGACAAGATATACCGGGCCTATATTAACATCATAGAGAAGACGCTCAACTTGAGATTGAGCGAACTTCATATGGAATACAGGAAACAGGGAGAAATGAGCAACAACATACTTATTGAACTTATAAGAGGAATATTCCAGTCGTGCACGGTGCTGTTGTGGAGGTCGGAATCTATCATTTTTGAAATACTAAACATAACCAAGGTATTTAACTTGGCTATACTTGATGTTGACGAAAACAGCTGCAACACGCTCATTATGAATATTCCAATACTTACTGGAATGAAAAACGACAAGGATTGCCCTGCTAACTCCAACAACGGAGCTTCCCCGGGGACGGTTTTGTCGCCTATAACTCCTAATTCCCTAACCTCAAAGCTTTCGCCGCACTTGCTTATATCCACCAGACCAATAATAAGCATCAAGTTCAACATCACAAACTCGCTATTTAATTCTGCAGGAACACTGGTTAACTCAATCCAAGATGTTTCAGTGTACAATGTGAGTGAGGACACCTGTGCTAGTATGATACGCATATTCAAGGAGCAAACTCACGAGATTGAGTCCAGCAAGAGAAATAAAGGATTTTCTGCCGTTTACCTGGGCTATAACTGTTTGCTGTCAATTATCCAAAACACCATTCAGGAGGGGGGCAAGAATCAGCTGATTTGGAAAAGGCCTCTTGAAAAATTCGCTCCTAGACTGCTAAACGCCGTGCAGATAAGCAAACTTCACCAAAATTATTAAAGCGATGACGAAATTAGCTTAAGTTACAAGGTTAATCACGCACTTGAAGCATGCGGGACCGAAATGTGAATTGCTCTTAACTATTTGTTTTAACATAACGTGGACTAAAAGTGTGTCCTTCACAAATGCGACTAGGCTCCTTGCCTCGCCCTTAATTGCGAGTTTGTCCCGTGACCTCCACGATAAAAGCCCCTCCCTTCTCTCAAAACCAAAGTCGTAGACTCGCAAGTCTCTGCGGCTTGTTGCCCCTGTCCGTAAACGCAGTAAGCGAGGAGGCGTTCTCGAATCAAACGTTGTGCGCGTTGGAGCTTCCGTTGGCCTCCTCTTCGACTTGAACATGTCCGATGCCTTCGTTTGAGAGGAAAACTAGACCGCGACTCAACTTGCTCTTAAAGAAATAGCTGTTTATGCTCCTGTAAATCTTAAGTGCCACGTTGTTTCTCACTATATTTAAGACGTCAAATTTGTTGTTGAAGTAATAAAGCTCTTTTTCAATCTTTTGGAAACTGATGTATTCGCACTTTGACCTGTGCCTTAAGATAAACGGGTGGTTAACTAGTCTATTGCAATCCCAGCGCTTGTTCAAGTCAACCGTAAGCATCTTGTCCAAAAAGTCAAGGTATAGCCCTGAAAACGACCTTATTTTACCTAGTACCAACTGATTCTCCCTCCTGGTGTTCTCGTCCCCGCCGTCACTAACCAAAGTATGCATGTACCTCTCAATCACGGACGGGGGTTCGAAGCCGTTCGCAGGGCTCTCAACATTTGTGGATTGGAACTCGGCCGGCTTTAAGCCGAGACTGACATCCTCCTTGTCCTTGTCCCGTTGACTGCTAAATAACTCATGTATCCTTGGCACGCGTCCTATTGACAACTCCAACAATGTTACTCCAAGAGACCATATGTCGGTCAAGTTGTTGTACTCCTTGTGTTGAATCAGTTCTGGAGACATCCATTGCAGTGTACCTGATGATATTTTCGGAGTGTTGTTGTCGACCACTGTGTCTATTATTTGCGATACCCCAAAATCCAAAAGCTTTATTTTGCAATCATCATAATTGATCATTATGTTCGTAGACTTTATGTCCTTGTGTATCCTTTTGTACCTATAGTTGCTCTTGTCAAGGGCCACCAACACTTTCAATACTGACTCCGAGATGTAGCATACCAAAGCCTCCGGAAAAGAACCATAAGACTTGTACACGTCTCTCAATGTGTAGCCCGATACATACTCTGTTACAAACGCCAGGTAGTGAGGCTTGATGCAAAAGGACTCGCAGTAAGATATTACGTTTTCGTGGTTATTCAACGTGGTTAATATGTTTATTTCGTCACTAATCTGATCTATTACGTCTATCGTCATACCACCGCAAATACCTTCAATTTTATTGCTTTTTATCTTCTCGAAGTTTATTATTTTGATTGCCACAAGCTCGTTTTTGTCACGTGTTCCCCCCTTAATGCTGTTCCTCCTAGCCAAAAACACATCTCCGTAACACCCGCAACCTAACAACTTTACTATCACATACTCGTATCTTTCCGAACTAAATACCTTATTTCCTCTATTTATAAAGTCAAATATCTCGCCTATCCGGCACTCGTTTGCGTCTTTATCGCCGTCTTCAACCAAGTCATCCCTGCAGTCTGGTGCTGAATTCAAGCACTCTATATTTTCCTGTGTTCCCGATATAGACAGTTCTAAAGGAGAAAGAAAGTCGTCCTCGTTTTCAGAAAAATCGCTTATTATGTCATCGTAATCGTCTCCACTAAACGATTTGCTGTCGCTCAAAAGACGCTCCGTCTTGATTTTCTCTTTCGACGGCATTGCGTTCCTAATGATAGAATATTGTGTAGGTTCATGATATGCTCAACACACGTATTTTGACCTCTTTTCAAGAATTGTGAGGCTCACTGTGTCGCTCACTCCCCACTGTCGCTGCCTGCCGGCCATTCACTACTAAACACTGCCTACCTCAATCGTCCCATTCACCTTCACGTCACTCAAGCTGTTCAGAGTGAGTAGGCTCTTTCCAGACCAACAAACACTCCATTACCTTGCTAAAAGTTGTCCCTAACTCAGCATGAACGGGCAGAAGTGCGATTATTCAACGTAAATTTGAAAAATCGACTAATTAAAGCCAACTGCGTGAAATTAATTAGTTAATATTATCTTGGGCAGTATACCGGTATCCCCCTTTCAGTATATTTTCTTTTTTTTTCCTGCATGTCCTGCCCCTACTCGCATGCAAAGGTCGCCACCTAACTAAATTTAATTTTTCAGGTTTATGTATACAAACAGTGCAGACACAACATCTAGATCGTGCACATACTGAACTAGTCTGGCATATTATACACACAAAGCGGACCACCTTTCGCACAACTAAAAGCCTTAATGCTCGTGGATTTGCACTAATTTAAAGTAATGAAGCGAAAGGCAACTCACGGAGTTGGGTTTGAATACTAGTGTTATTCGCTTTAATGGAGAAGCACAAAGGATGAGTAAACTATCAAACATACATTGAGTTATACTGATACGGCACCATTCACTGCGGAATTAAATATAAAAATCGAGTAAACGAGTGTAGGTGTTTAGACATAAATGCGCGCTTTTCTACACGGAAGAGAATTTCATGCATTTATGTGTGTTCGCTTTAAGTCCAGATTACCAAACTAAAGTAATAAATACATTATTCCTTATTCCCACAAACAAGCTCCAAATACAGCAAAAAAGCGTCTAGCTTACTCCTTGACTCCCTCATGCACTCAACAACTTGTAAAGATAGGCCCCCACTAACGCTAAAGTGGAGTAAAGTGTAGCACTTATTGGCGAGGGTAAGTGTTGTTTAGCCATATTTGAGTCTGCTTTTATATAAACTGATAACTTTGTTGACCATTTGCTTTTCCTTTTCTTCTTCCCCTGGTTGTTAGTCATTGTTCCTCGTTGTCGATAATATGGCTTCTGAATCCGCAGAAAACATTCAGGTGGTGAAAAAGGCCTTCAAACACTATTAAAATCAACAGACACGCCGAATTGGTTTGCGACTCTTCTTATTTTCATCCTTACCTCCCAGTCATTCTCAAGAGTAAATCCTTTAATAAGACCTTCCCCAAACAATGTGTCCCAAACTTGCAGTTCTTTGACCTTTTCATTGAGATAAATAAAAACCTCCTCGTTTGGGAAAATCGATAGATACAGCTCGAGCAAAATCTTCTTGTTTATATCAGTCACAGTGTGATTAACTGTGTCAACCTTACCCTCTGAATCCCCACCCTTGTCGTTAAGAATTGAATTTTTAAATCTGTCAGAAAGTCTGAGTGCGATACTTGCTGTTAAAAAATAACAAACCCAGTCATTTTTGTGAGACAACAAGACGTATCTGGCGTTATGCTGCTTTCTTTTGTCATTTTTACTGTAAATACCCAGTTGATTGTCGCATGAGTCGGACAAAGCTATAGTTGGTATGCTGTTTTCTTTAATAGCATTGATAAATATGCTCTCTAAGTCACTACAATAATGGTTCATTCTCAATCCACGGGAGTTCTTGTATATTCCAGTGTCTGTATCCCTACTGGGTCTTCCTAATGATATCAATATTTTAAATTTGGTGCACAAGTCGTCTAAAAATTCCTCCCACTCCGAATCAATGCCTGGTTGAGGCACAACGCCGACTACATATATTTTGCCTTTCTCAATTAAAAAATCTTTAGGTGGGAAGCCAATTTCCTGATTTATATTTACGTAATTCCTAAAGTAGCTTTCTTTGTTTAGCACGTCAGATATCACAGGTTGATTTATCGAGTCTGTTAAAATGATAACCGTTAATCCCAAATTGGACAATGCATTTGACAAAATAGAAAGTCCAATAATCCCATCTTTCTCGGTTGGGGGAAGGTGACTCACATTGTTTGGAGACAGTGCAAGCAACCCAACAACTACCAACTCACCATTATTGACGTCTAGGCTACTTTTAAATATTATGTCGCTGACTTCTGAGATCGAATTTATGTTCAACTCGTTTTTGTATTCCTTGATTGACTTTCTGGGCGATATTGTGTCTTTAAAAATAAGTGACTCATATTGTTCAAGTGCATCCTCTAAAGAGAGTTTCTCATCCATATTACCATAGTATCTCGGCATGTCCTTTTTTTTGGAACCAACGTCATTTTCAGATGATTTTGTTGTGTTGATTATGTTCGTATTTTCGTTGGACATTATTAATATTACTACCACTATTGATTTTGAGTTAAGTTAGTTTATTTATACACTGTTAGTTGCTGTGACTATAGTTAACTCTTTAGCGGAAAAGACTTTTTCCTTCTTACATATACGCATCAAAGCCTATATTCAACTTTTGTGTATACACATATATGCGTTAAATATATGTAAACAAAAACTTTCTCTGATTCTCGCTAGGTTTTTTCTTTCAAATTTAAAAAAGAGAGTCGCCTCAATCTTTATAAAAATCGACTAAAACCACTAGTTTTCCGACTCGATATCAGAGAACTGCCGAGCAGAGTTAATTGGACTTAAAGTTACACTACTTAAAAACAACAAAAAATCACAATAATAAAAAAAATTCTACCTTCCTCTGTTTTTTACCCTTACCCTCGAAATAGTCATAAGTGTGTCTATTTCTTAAATTATTCAAATAACAGGAAAAAACATGTGCATATCACATATGATTTGCCTTTATAAACTAATAAGCACTATGTAAAGGTTTAAAGTGTGAATGATATTAATTAAGTATCCCAGGTCCCTCTTTATGACTCGAAAACATCAAATTGCACATTACTCAAATACGCCAGTGGAATACTTGGGTAAATGCATTCGGGCGCCACATGCTTCATTCCCAATGCTCGCTCGGAAACGAGCTATTGAAATTGCCAATTAAAGCACTAGAAGCGAACAAGAAGAAGGGAGAGAAAGTGCGTAATAGGAGGCTGTATCTTACAGGAGAGAGGCATTTGTTCTGTTTCAAGAAGCCTTCAATAAGCTTGGGTATTATATTCAGTGTACGTATGTCAACGTAGATACTAGTAGGCAATTTCGTCTTATTCAGAGTTCCACTCTTTCTCCATATAGCTGGCAAATAACGCCATTAGTCAGTAGACCGTCGTGATTGAGTAGAACATTGTTCATCACAACAAGCGAAACGCACTTTGTTATTTATTTAATGAGAGCGACTTTAGCATTAGAAAGACTACTTTAAACATAGTGTTTGTTGCGAATATACATAAACAAAAATGAGTTAAAAATGGTAGTTTTAGGTGACTAGAAATCTAGATTCCATAGTTTGAGCACTAGGAAATTATAATAGCTAAAGCGTAAAGTTCTGTAAAATTTTCATTTTAGTTCTCCAGGAAGACAAATTACTGGAAAATGAAATATGCGACGGCTACAAGCACAAAGGTAACCCAATATTTGTCTCAGGCGCCACATGCAACGAAAATTTCAGTTGCATGACAAACATGGACAAAAATTTATTTCTTGTCATCAAAGTTTTACATGTGAATGAAAAATGTTGGTTATTTGTTTCTCAGGAAAGGGAAAAAGCTTGTAGCGATAAGTTACATGTAAATTTGGCAAATGAATTTTTGCTAATACAACAGCATTGCCACAACGGTTTAGAGACAAATGTAAAAACCAATATGGATAAACATATAATCTGCTTGGGGAGCCAATACATAAAATTACATGCATTTTATGTGGAATTTAAAGGAGAGATGGAGCAACAGTAGATAGTGGAAATGATTAAGCAAATGTTTAAATTGTTTGATTATAACACTTTAATAATAAAAAAGGAGAATAATGGGTTTAAAAACGGATATGCAAAAATGATAGTGGAGATAGAAGGGGACCTAGGAATAAGGAGGAGCAGCTTAACCCCAAGGTCAACGCCAGTGTTGCTAGAATTTGAGTTAAAAACGGTGGATAATAAAAACAAAAACAATTTAAAATGCATGGTAGTTGACTTTGAATTAATAAATGACCAGGCAGTTTTTTCAAGTGAAAAAATGAGTGACAGAAACGCTTATCAGAATTTAAACGGCAGTGAATTTGAATCAAGTGTGGCATACTTAAATAAAACGTACAAAAGAGTTTACATAGAAAATGGCAAAGAGGAGAATAACAACGACGAGTCAATAAATGAATCTAAGGAGGTTAACCTGTCAAGAGACAGCGATAAAAGATGTAAAAGGAAAATGTTAAACTTTGATTACGGCAGCAACAAAATTACCGGATACAATAATTTTCAAAAAATACTAAAATTGGAAGAGTGGTTATTTGGAAATTAAGTGTGGCAAAAACAGTCCTGCAGAGTAAATAGTAGTACAGTGCAGTGCATATATTTGAATTTGTAAATACTATAGATTTGCGTGTGAATATGTATATCTGAGCACAAATACCTCAATGTATATATATGTACGTATACAGATGTATGCATACACATAAATAAGTAAACTTGATAGTAAAAGCAGAAAGCACCCGACGCTAGTGGCTCTTAGTGGTATTTCTATAATAACGGCATAATTTGACTAAGCAACACCGAAAAAACATAGACGGCGAAGAAAATAGAGGGAGTATAAATGAACATTTTATCTAGCGACAACGGTGTATTTGAGGCGAGAAGTATATACAAAATAGACAACGAAGGTGATTCCGGTAAAAACAATGGTACGAATAAAAGAAGGAAAACGGCATGCGAAAGAGAGGCAATATTCAACAGATTGATACTTAACAATCCAAGTATATTAAGCGTGGATACTACATTGCTTCCGGGAACATGTGTGTACTGCAATATATGCCAAGTTAGGATAATATTGAATCCAGCATATTATTTAAATAATTGGAGGACACACATGAATGGGAAGCTACACAAGGCACTGTCCAAGGCGGTTGGTAGTCCTCAATTTATAGATGAAATTGATTTTTTTCAGGAAAAAGATGACTCTTCTTACTTTGATATCAGAAACGATACGGGTGTTTCTGTCGCTGCCATTGGTTTGGACAACTATGACAACATTACCAATGTGGTTTCTTTTTCAGTTGAAGACAACTTGAAAAATGAAAACTTCAACTGCACTAATGGGTCCTGTATTGACGGCAGTTCAGTTTTGAACAAGGAAGTAAAGATAGTGGAAGTAGAAGATGGGGAAAAGGACAAGGGCGATAGTTTGAAGTCAGATGTGAATGCAGGATACGTCGGTTACCAAGTAAGTCTGAAAAACAAAATGAAACACTTATTTGGGGAAGCAGGTGTTAAAGAAAAGAATTTAAGTGGTTATAAATTGGAGGGTAATACTGAAGCATTAGTTTATGAAGAAGTTGTTAGTGTATGTAATAAAGTGACCGATAATTTCGAGTGCAATTTAAGTGAAAGTGATACTAAAAAAAGGAGCATAGACCCCACTGAATCGAATAATAGCGACAAGGCTAATGACCAAGGCACCTTGGTAAATCAAAATTACGTAATTCATCCAATTATATCTAGTATCAGTATAAATAACAAAGACAATGAAATTGAATCGGGCAGTTTTGTTGCAAATATGGGTGATTATGACAACATATTATTTCGAGGTAAATTGGATGAAAAAATGGGTAAATTTGAAAAAGAGGATGACTACGGCGAAGAAAAAGCTAATGAGGAGGACAAAAGTAAGGTTGAAGAAAGTACAGAAACAACATTAAGAAATTCAAATTTCCAACTTCAATTTAAAAACAGCAATATTTCAGCAGCAAGTTCACCGTTTTTAGTGGTTAATTTTGAAAAGAACGGATTCTTCCGTTGTCCGGGTATAAATAAAGTCAGATACTGGGCAATGTGCTTCATAGGTTCTGAAAGATCAAGTGAACCAAACGACAACATAAATTACAATGACACAAGGAGAGTGTTCTATAAGCAATCTATAATAACAAAAGTAATTCCAAATAATGAACCGGAACATCAAGGCGTCGTACATCATCCCAATTGTCTTGAAGTTGTATCAAAGCCAAATCAACCATGCGAAAGGTGTAGTTTGTATATAAACAATAGACAGTTGGCTAGAGTTATAAGTAAGAGGGCAACGAGATTGCAAGAAATGTGGGACAGAGTTGTTGCTGGGGAAAGCATATTAAATGGAGGTTCTGTGCCACAGTCTATTGTCTCTGCCTACAATCATAGAATAGATCATTGGTCAAGGTGCAATGACCCTCTAGAGGCAATTACAAGAGCACTGGCCGGATGCAGGCAAAGGGACTACACCAATTTTTTCTGGAAAATAAGGGAAAATTTGCTACAAAACTCTAGATTAATCAAAAATCACCTATGATATTCGTTTCCTATAGGGAAACAAAACAATAGATGCGGACACAACACGTTTATGCATATTAAGTAAATATGTCACTTAAATCATAGAAAGGTTGGATTAAATTTGAAACAAAACGACAAACATTCTCGACCAGACTTTTTTCTAGTCTATTCGTCTCAAAAATTAACCATATGTCAAATTTATGCTTTTCTGCACTACTGAACTTTGTTCTTTATTAAAAACGTTTCCAGAAACATGAAAATCTCCTTTTAAATACAAAGTTTGTGTCATTTAAGTCACTGTTCTACAATTTACGTTTTATTCATAGTGCTAATAATGAATGATCCGCCATTTCTATTTACTTTCTTTGCTGAACACTGACAAATTTAAATACAGTAATGCCATTTTTAAAAAACTTGTGGGGTATAATATGCGAAAGTACCGCCAAAACACAAAATATATTAATGTCTTAGTATTTAGAAGTATACACATAATAAAATAAGTACAGTATAATAATTACAATTTAAGAAACTTGTATTTTATATTTATGAGGTAAAATCATTACTTTATTTTTATTAGTTAACAAGAACAAATAAATAAATTTAGTTACTTTGGTTTTCGGTTTAGTTTAACTAGACAGAAAATGACGGTCATTAAGGTTACATCTGTAGAAGGTGAGTTGGATTAGTTAGCTTATATATGCCTTTTCCCTTGTATATGTGGAGATTGATGTGATCGATAAGTAATTTGCGGAAGAATGCGATTTGGCATGTCCCTTTCGTCTAGAGTAGGTGGTCGCTTCTCCACTAAGAAAACCAGTCGGACCATTAATTGTACTTCCGCAACAAGGGTTAGGAAAAGTATATAAATATATGAATTCAAAATCCTAATTGATTTTCAAATTGTTTGACTTCTTATTTCTAAATTTAGAGTACAAGGGTTACATTACAAAGCCGGGATTGGTTGTTGTGGACTTCTTTGCAACATGGTGTGGTCCATGTAATATGATTGCTCCAAAACTGGAGGAGTTTAGTGAACAACTCAAGGATGTGTGCTTTATAAAGGTTGACGTGGATTCGCTTCCAAGTATTGCAGACACAGAGGCAGTTAGAGCAATGCCGACGTTCAAGTTGTTCTTAAACGGAAAGGAGGTAAAGAGCGTTGTTGGAGCAAATTTTGAGATACTTCAACAAGCTGTTATTTCAAACAAACCGTAGAAAAACGAGTTTTTGAGGTAGATGAAGGAGGATTGTTTTTCCCTAAATATATTTGGTTTTATCTGGAAATGACAATTTAACATGGATTATTGTCATTGGTAATTTCGTAATAGAGCGTTTTTGAATCAGGAGAGAAAAGAACATTTTGCTTGTTTTTTTTGGTTTTCCTGTTCTCTTAACCTTTCTGACTCATTCATGTTTCTCTAATAAATCGGACTATTAAGTCAAGTGAAAGGTTGTGAAAATAGAGAAGACAAAGAAAAAGTGCGAATATCGTAAGATACTGAACGGCTATTATTGGAGCGAAAAAATCAGTGTATTTAGAGTACTTTGCATGGGGCACCCTTAAATCCGCTAAATTATTTCTTCTCTTTCATTAGTCAAGTTTTTGATCGAAGTTTATCCCCAGCTCAACATTGAAACTCGAATTTATTTTTCTTTTTTTGTTTTTAAGTTTTCATGGATTTGTTTATTCATATTTATTATATCTAAACGGTCGAGTAATGCCGACTGAGTTTTTTTGACTTGGGATTTTTGGCCTTAACTTCGCTTATTCGCTTGTAAATATTTGGTATTCTCTTAAAGAGTGAACACTTAAAGTAATAGCATAGAGGATTAGGGTAAAAGTTAAAGGAACGTGAATAATAAAGGGATTTATAGTTCGCCTGCTTGTTTTGTTTACTTGTTTGCTTCATTATTAACATTTTTTTTTCCAAATAGCCCGTTTCTGTTTCTGAGTGTTAACTTGTTTTTCTCCGTTACCTTCTGTGGATTTTAAAACAATAGAAATAACTGATTCGTCAAGGGTCGCCGAAGCCCAGAGTTCTAAACTGTTATGGACGTAAAAAATAAAAACACGGTTTTTTGTATAATATATATTAATATAAACACCTTTCTAATCTATATTATTACAAATGAGAAACTAAAGTGATTTTTGAATTTACATAATCAAATGCATATTACTTGTGCGAAATAAGTAACATGTAATAACTACTACAATATATAAATACTTAGTCTTTTGATTCACATATCAATGTTATATTCTCACCCCTCAACATAATTCTACCTACGTTGTTCACCTTTTTAACACCGTTTTTCATATATATCTCGCAGGCTTGGTCCAATACTATATTCATATACTCGTCGAATCCCTGAAAGGAGTTATTTCTCATTTATTTGAAAGATAACAAATAAACAAAATAAACTTACCTGAATTATCCCCTCCAGTTTTAGTTCTTTATGGTCAAACAGCCAAACTTGGACCTTAAGCTTAGAGGTGAAAAGACGAAATATTTGGTTTATTGGTTGGACCATCATTCTTTGGATTGGCCTCTTATTTGATGAATTCGCCTCATAAGAACTCATATTGAATCAATACTCCTATAATTGTTACTACAGATACAAAATAGTGTTCTTTTTCCTGGATTTTCCTTATTTTATTTTCACAATATATTTGTTTATTACAATATTTCTTCACCTGTATCGTAAAACGTACCCGCCAATCTCAAGATCTTGAAAAACATTTTTTTTAATGGTAACTAGTTACCTGTCAAAAAGCAAAATTATACTACTAAAAATATAGAAATTTAATTAATGAACTTTATACAAGACTAGTTAAATACTATAGTTCTATAGAGAATATATACAATAAAGTAACATTCTAATATGACTTAATTATTTAAATTTATTTTGGGAAAAGATTTACTACGAATTGATGCTCTTTCACTGCTGAGACTAAATGCTATATGCTTCTGTTAGTTAATTTTTCTATCTTTAGTCATCATCGTAATCTTTTGTACATCTTCTACACATAAGCATAACCATACAAATCATCATCAATACTATTAACCCAAATGAAATAGTTGTGAATGAAACTGCACTTGGTGCTGCTCCAGGAAATGTTCCAGTTGATCCTGCCATCCCAGCTCCCATTCCACCAGGCGCACTAGGAGGGCCTGCCGGAGTTGCAGGTGTTCCCGGGGGCGTGGCAGGTGCACCTGCCATACCTGCTCCAGCTCCAGGAGCGCCTGTCATACCTGCTACAGCTCCTGGAGTGCCTGCCATACCTGCTACAGCTCCGGGAGCACCTGTAGTACCCACTCCAGCTCCAGGAGCACCTTGAGCACCTGCCGATAACGATGGTGAACCTGACAATGCATTTGCTAATCCTGGTGAGCCAGCTGCAGGATTTGGAAGCAAAGGTGAGCCTGTTGCGGCTTGGAGTCCTGTAGAAAGAGCATTACCAGCAACTCCAAGTAAAAAACTACCGAGTCCGCCTTCTTGCAGTTTTAATTTGTCTTTATGTCTAATGCATTCTGTTTTTGAGGCAATTGAAACTAAAACACTTAACAAAAAAATTATTTTCGTTCCTCTAAAGCGATTATTATTATTAAGTTTTTCAGTTTTTTTAAACAACTCCATCATTATAACCTCAGAATTGACTTATATTCCAATGTTTTAATTAAAATTTATATAGCAGACTGATTAGTGCAACTTAAATGACTCTTAAAAAAGGATTTCTTGTTATATTTATGAAATAAGAAAACCGAACCGAGTATTCTAAAATTAATATTGATATTTATGTTCTTTCCATTGATTTATTGTATTTTTCTTATATAAAGCTGCTATCCCCTCGAATTTATTGTATTCCTTCTTTCCTTATTTATTATATTAAATTTTTTAAATATTCCTTGGTGTGCACCTAAATTCATTTTGCTATTAATAGTGGAGTGCACTTTTTGCGTACTTGGGTTTAGTTGAATTCATATTCACACTCAAAAAAATCAATGCTTTTATTTTTAAATAAAGAGACATTCTTCAGAATTACAAACCGAAAATGTGAAGTCCTTATACCTTATTAGAATCAATAAAACATGTTTGTCGAATGAATCTAAAGTGTATATATACATATACATATATACAACAATTAGACCAGTACATGTAATTATTACATGTTTTCGTGGCACTTTGGCGCCGGAAAATTTGAGTATTTTAAATATAGCGGAAAGAGTATAGGGACAAAAAAAAGTGTGAAAAATGGGGCAATTCCATACTTAAATAAAACTTTTAGAGTAAATTATAGCATGACACCGAGTTTGCTAAGTGACATAGATGTAATATGGGTTATAAAAACGTTCTTAAATAAGCGGAAGAGTAACACAACTGATTTTGTTATATAAACTAATTAATATATAGTGAAATTTGAATTACATTAGGAGCGATTTTTGCATATATCTAACACAAACATAAGTGAATGCCTGATCAAATTAAAGTAAAGTGTTTTTCTGTGTAACTACTGTTATTTTTTAACAATTTCGCAGTTCTCTTCGTTTATGCAAGAGTTATTTCTGACTTTGTTGCTTTTGTTTACCTCTCCTATAGATGTTTTAATAACAAAAAAGTTACCTATTAAAAGAGCAATAATAAACCCAAATATGAACAAGGCAGATTTGAATGAAATTTGATCAAAGAATGTATTTAGAATTTCTCCTATAATTTGAGCAGTGAAAATAGATTTCCTCGCAATTATAGTCGGATTTTGTGACATACACCTCTCCCATTCATTGCATTTTGACTCCATTGCAGGTACCCTTAGGTCAGGCTGACATTTATTGTCCACATATTGTTTTGAACACAAATTCATTTCTTCTATTATATTTGTGGTAGAAATTTGTATTTTAGACTCGATGTCATTCTTAATTACAAATATTACGCCGAACACTATATATAAGGTTGTGAGTACCAATATTATATTTACAAAAAGCTTTGTATATGCTTCGGTACTATTTACTATATCAGTGGCACTGCTGTGTATCTTGTGTCCCATATTGCTCTTTCTCACTCTATTTTCGCATCCATTAGGAGCTCTGTTACACTCAAACCGCATGTTGTTTCCGCATTTATTGGTCAAAGTTCCACTGTTTACCCTTTTTTTACCGCAGTTATTTAACAAATTCAAACCTTCTCCATTGTACCTAATATTCGAACCCATTCTTGAACCTTTGACTGGGGGAAGCGAACTAGAACGGTTGGGATACGAAAACTTATTTCTAAATCCACCAGTGTCGTTAATCTTCTCACTTTTTTCTATATAAAATTTGTTACTGTATGGTTCGTGACTCCTGTCCTCATCTACTACCATGTCTCTAACCTCATTGCTTTCAAATAAAGGGAAAACACACGGAACCAATCTCCTTCTATTTGTACTGCCTCTCCCTTCTCCGCTTATTGACAAATAATTCAACATCAATTTCTCACTTATGTCATTTAATTCTATGTCTACTGTTTTCTCGTGACGAAGCTTCATTTAAAGAGAAACAAAAGTCGTGCGTATATATACTTGAAGTACTGATACCCAGATTATAGAAACTTTCGTCTCCCTTGTCTATGTTAAGAGCCTTTTAATGCAGTCCCTGGTAAATGAATAAAACCAGAATATTTGCCTTACTATTTTGGAAAAAAAAAACGAATAGAGGGCGCCAAATATTTCCTTTGTAAACACAAAAAGAAAACTAAAGTGACTAGAAGAAAGCTTTAATTTACTGGAAAAGAAGACTTACATAGTAGGGTTTCAATATTTGATAATTGAAAATATCTAAACTTTTAGGAATTGTTTGTTAAATTCAAATCACTTATTTAATTGCTTACTTACTTCCTTTTGTTTAATTAAATTACTACGGAAGTTCTCTTGGACGACCCTTAAACTTTTTTTTTTCGAATAACTATCGTTTAAGAGATTGTATTCAAAAATAATTCCCTTTGATTCATCATTTGCAGCATCCGCATTTTCCTTTTCATTTTCATTTAATTCGTCAATGTTATTGTGAATAAAAACAGTTGGCCTTTTTATTCCAGTTTTCATTCCCTCATAACCTGTTAGAACACTGCCAATGTTGTCACTGTAGTTCGCATTTACTTCAATATCTCCAGAGCGGTGCTTTAAATTCAATATTTCCTCGTTAAACTCCGCTTCTACAATCTCATCTTGTAATGTTCTGGCCTCGAAGTTTGAATTATCTGGATTGTCATTTCCAGTAACGTAATAAATGGAATATCTTTTTTTTCCTCTCATAACTGAAGTACATAACAAGGGAGAATTGCTAACTGAATCTGGATTTTTTGAATTATTTAATTTACTAATTTCAGTTTTAACTTGAGATATCGCCTCCAAACAAGAATTCTCAGTTGAAACTATGCTTTCAGTTGCCCTTTTCTTTTTGTTAATCTCTAAACTATCATAAATATACAGTCCCTCACCATAATTGTATTCTTTATCATCCCTGGCCCTTTTCGTGTTTCGCTTTTGTGATTTTCTATCCTCTTTCTCTGATACCTTAATATCCTTTACTTCTATTTCAGTTTTTTCTTGTTTTATTTTCGTTTTTTCTCTTTCCAGTTCCTTCTCCTCCTGCTCTTTCCTCCTCGTCTCAATCTCCTCCTGCTCTTTCCTCTTCCTCTCAATCTCCTCCTGCTCTTTCCTCCTCGTCTCAATCTCCTCCTGCTCTTTCCTCTTCCTCTCAATCTCCTCCTGCTCTTTCCTCTTCCTCTCAATCTCCTCCTGCTCTTTCCTCCTCGTCTCAATCTCCTCCTGCTCTTTCCTCTTCCTCTCAATCTCCTCCTGCTCTTTCCTCTTCCTCTCAATCTCCTCCTGCTCTTTCCTTCTCCTCTCAATCTCCTCCTGCTCTTTCCTCTTCCTCTCAATCTCCTCCTGCTCCTTCCTATTCCTCTCAATCTCCTCCTGCTCTTTCCTCTTCCTCTCAATCTCCTCCTGCTCTTTCCTCTTCCTCTCAATCTCCTCCTGCTCTTTCCTTCTCCTCTCAATCTCCTCCTGCTCCTTTCTCAGTCTCTCCCTTTTCAATTCAATGTAATTAATTATATACTTTCCAATAACTTTAACTGCATTATATTTTCTTATATGTTTATTTAAAATATATATTTTAATACAACATCTTAACATGTTCCAATAATTTAAGCATCTTCTTCTAATCCAAAGGTTGTAAAGACTGTTTATACACTCGGTTTTCCATTCCAATGAATTTTCACTATCACACATTTTAATAAATTGTTCTATTTTATCTAACACATTGTATTTGAAAAATACCCTTGTCAATCCCAACTGATAATCTACTATGTTCACGTAACCCATATATTCTAATAATAGAGATACAAACAGTCTGCAGTCTCTCAACAACTCTTTTGCTTTTTTCTTTATTAAATTCATATCCTTATTCTCTTCACAGTCATCGTTATTGTCAAATTCAACAATCTGCTTGAAATAGTTATATATTTGGCCATACGGTATTCTACATGGGTATCCATAAATCATTATATTTAATATTTGTAGTATCCCACCTATTTTTAATTGTGTATAAACTTTTTCACTGTCGAAAAAAAGAGATATCTGGTTATTATTAGGTTTTATACACCTTATAAAGTGACTCTGCGTTGAATACAGCTCGTTGTCTAACATATTTTGTACTTGTTTAACAAACATTGTTGACACACTTTTGTTTTTATTTGTATTTATTGGGGTTGGAACCTGATTTAGTGACGAGTTTGAGATATTATTTAAGTAAACAACACTCATTCTTAATGATCTTTTGTTGCCGTCATTTGTTTCATTATTTAATTTTGATTCAGGGGTAGTAACATTTGCAGTTTCACATTCACCGCTACTAAAACCAGTATCTTCAGCACAACCACTATTTTGAAGAGCATTTTTTAAATCATTTATTTCTCTTATAGACTTTATTTTTGACAAAATTACGTTTTCTATATTGTGAGATAAGAAATCGGTATTCTTAGAAATAAATTCATGACTTGTATATTTAACGGGCCCTGCAAAGTGATTTATTGTAAATGTTTTGTCTGTATTTAGCTTCTGTACTTGTATTACATTGCTTATTGCATCACTTAAATTCATTAATTTTTCATCCGATAGATTACTAGCATCGTTTTTTATATTAGTTACCACACCAGAACAAATAGATCCTCTGTTAACCCCAGTATTCTTGTTTATACTTGTATTTGATAGCATATTCAACATATGTATTTTGTTGCAAAATGCGTGATCTCTATTCCCCTTCATTGGTATTTTACCTGTTTCATCAAGAATAGATATTATATTGTATGGTAACAAGGATACAAGTAATTTACTACTATCCAGTTTTTCCTTAAATGGAGTCTGATCTGAGTCAGACGTTTGGTTGCTATATTCAACTTTTTCACCGCTTAGATACCTTGGATTTACACCACTCATTATAGTGCATACAAATGACTGTTGGAAAAGTAAATCAATTACATTTGAAGATGGCAATGTTGATATGTTGTCATTTATTCCCTCAGTTTTGTATAGTACAGTGTCTCTATATAATAATTGCTCCAAAAAAAAACTATGAAGCCTTTCATTACAGTAATTTATCAGTAATTGCTCAAAACTATTAACGTAATTAGGCTCTAAGTCCTCAAATCCAAATATATCCAATATACCAATGGATTTATCATTGCTTGAATCAAAATTATATATGTTATTACCCCTTGTTGCACCATATCCTATAGTTGAATTTATGTTTTGCTTTAGAGCAATGTTAATAAGTTCAACAACATTGTTAAACACCCACTCATAGAGATATCTTGCTATACTATCCCTTGTAAATATTGCTTCAGAGTAAGACAATTTTTTTCTAATCTTTACTATTTTCTTAATTGTTAAAAGTTCAATCAATTCATTTTTGTCGTCAAATCCCCATATATTAGATATTTTCTCAATAATTGATAAAGATTCGTCTGTTAATTCACACTCTTCTTCCTCCTGATTCCCAGAGTTCTTGTACTCCAGATTGCCTAACAAAAGAATGGAAATAATCATATCGTAAATGTATTCCCTGTTAATTGAATCAACTCCTATTGAATTGAATGACTCATTTATAACACTCATATTGTATGGAGTAGTTTTCATTATCTCACTGAAACTGAAATCCGAAATATCACTGCCAGTTTCTGAATTTTTTAAACTCTCTGTCTTCAAGTAATTAAAGTCTAATGCACTTAAAATATCCTTTTTATTAGTTAATCCCCACCTGCTTTTTTGCTCTTGAGTCATTTCATTAAGTACATGATAAAAAATATGATAATTTCTTTCATTGTTAGGCAGATGTACCACCCTGGATTTCGCCAAAAGATACGTATTAATACAGGAGTTCATTATTCTACCATTGCTGTCGAAGTACAACTTCATGTACTTTCCAAACCTAGATGAATTACAGTTCCTTATGGTTTTTGAATTCCCAAAAACCTCCAGCAGGGGGTTTGATGATAACAAACACTCCTCTATTGTAACCATATCTTTTTTACTATTCATTACACTGTTTTCCACATTCATTGTCTCCTTTGCTCTTTGCCTATTACTCACAAAACTTAAATATTTCAATACATGTTTTGAAGTCTCGGTTTTTCCTGCACCACTTTCTCCGGAAATTATAATTGATTGAGATCTGTTGTCACTTAACATTCTTCTATAAGACCACTCAGCTATTGCAAAAGGATGTGGTTCCATATTAACTATATTCTTGCCAATAAACTCATTTGCTACATTCTCATTGTATATATCATAGTCCTTGTACGGATTTACTGCCAGCAATATTCCCCCTGAAAAACTGTACATTGGGTATTTCGGATACGAATCCTCATTCACACTCGCAGGGCTTTTGCTTTTGCAGTCTTTGTTCAAAGACTCATAACAAACTTGAATATTTTTTAAAACATTACCTATGTTCAAATTTCTAAGTTGAGAATTATCTTTATATCCAAAATTTTGATCCGCACTGTAAACTATGTCTCTACTAACTAAAATAGAAACTAGTTTACCATTATCATCGCACTCGCACTCATAAGCATCCTTTTCAGAATTGTATGAGATTATTTTGCCACGAATAAATACATCGTGTAATGTTCCGCCATTTTCGTCTCTTTTCTTCGACAATTCTATCGTTTTGCTATTGTATTTCGAATATATCCATACATTGCTCCCATTTTTAAATACATTCCCTAATTCCATCATACAACTCTTTTATTTAAAGGAAAGAGTGATCTATTATATGCGTTAGTTATACTCGATGCTGAATAGAACAAACTATCTCTTGCACATAAAAACCAACAATAACTTTCTTTCCTTTACTATTTTCTCCAAAAATATTTAAAATATGCGTTACTATCTTTGATATTATTTCTCTATTTCACGAGGAGGAAAAAGGGAGTAATTTCATATAAACAAACGGGTCCTTTTCTTTTAAATTTTAATCTCCAACACACAATAAGGTATCTTAAAACAAGAATATTTATCGGCTTTTGTTACCAATACTATTACCTATGCTTATTTCCAATTTTTTTGCGATAAACTTTAATGCTTGTCAAATTTTTAAAATTTAGCATGTTTACACATTTAGGTAACTGTGGGGTGGCGGGACCTTGTATTTATCTCCAAAAAGATCCATTACATGGGCTTTCGCAACATGTTAATCGAAATATCAAGTAAAAAGTCAAAATCATCCTTGAATTAAAAAGTACGCTTCGCTTTTGACAACAAACGCTTTCCACAATCTTACATTTGGGCCTGCTAGAGCAGAAACTCAAAACACCCAACACTAGATGCAAATTTACATTTTGAAAAAAAAAATCTATAAACAAGGAATAAAAAAATCCCTCAGGATTAACTCGACAGAGAAATTCGGATTCACAAGTTAAGGGTTAAAGTTAACCAACAATGAAAGTCGAGGATTCTCCTCCTACCTTCTGTCTGTTTTACCCAAGCCACGTTTACCAGAGTACAAGTGCATCGGCATTTTTGTAGGAACGCTTCTGTCAGCCTCACCTCTCTTTGCAAGTTTATTCAAACGTGACTGGGACTTCCTACGTAATTTCTCCGCCTGTTTTTGCTTTTCAGGTCTTATAGATGCGTCAATGCGATTGGGGGCGTTACTTTGACCCCTCTTTGCCAAACGCTTCTTCCTGGCAATTTCTTTGGTATCTTCATCATCTGACATATCTACATCTTGTTCCATATCTTGTCTAGATCTTTTCTTGCTGAGGTTTGAGGCTACATTCAGCGAGTTATCAACAATTTTTCTTGTTAGTGACCTTCCTCTTTCTCTTCTTCCCTCTTCCTTCCTAACTAAACTTCTTCCTCTTTCATTTAAACGCGATACATCATACCCTAATTCATCCAGGTTACTTGTCAGTTTATTTAATTCACCTGGGTTTCTGGCTCTGCCTCTGGGCAATATAGGTGCATTTCTTGCCTTGTTATCCATGTTTTCCCTTCTCTTTAAGTTGATCTTTTGATGTATGTTCTTAAGTGCGCTTTGAGTTTGTTCCCATAACTTTTCGTCAAACTCCTGCGATGGGTCATTCATGAGTAATATTTCCTCTTCCTCCTCCAGTTGCCTTAATTTGTTCTCAATTTCAGGATCTATAAAGTCTGCAATATTTTTGCCGTCCATTATCTCCGGAACCAAATCGTACTTCCAATTGTCATCCCTAAGGATATATTTCCTATTCCAATCCATTTGGTAAACACCTGCCCCTCCCATTTCCTCCTCCAAATCCTTCTCAGTTGGTCCTGATTTTGGTTTATTTTTTGTCTTCGAAATACTATCCGTCATCTCTTGTGTTCTTTCTCTGATTACTGATTCAGGTATAAAAGGAGGTCTATCTTTGTTTAATGATACTTCCGCAATATGAAGTCTCCCAGAAATAGCCTCCACTCGTTTGTTTTGTATCTTGTTTTCAATTCTTCTCTTCAACAATTCATTGCATGCTCTGTTCTTGGCATCCTCAACCCCGACTTTTTGGATTGTTGACATTTCCAAAAAGTCAATCACATCTACATCGCAAATATCTTCCTGATTCTTGATTTTTAGGTCCTGTATCATTTTTTTCTCCTCTTGATTTAAATCATCAACAGATCTAGAATCTATTTTATTCAGAACAATAAATACTGGCTTGTTTCTAAATAGTGTCTTTATTGAGTGAAATAATTGTGTTTGCTTTTCAATACTGTATCCACATTCCTCTGACACATCTACAAAGTATAGTATAGATGAATGAATGTGTGCCAAAGCCGTAATTGCAGTCATTTCAATTGTATTTCTCTCATCTAAAGGTCGATCTAATATACCCGGAGTATCTATAACTTGCCATCTAGCATAATTATAATCAAAATGGCCAACGTATAATGATTTTGTTGTAAATGCGTATGGCTCAACCTCAACATTCGCATGTGATATACAATTAATGAAACTGCTCTTTCCCACATTTGGATATCCACACACTATTAACGTTCTCGTTGTTGGATTTATGCTCGGTAAACGGCCTATATGTTGTCTTACCTCTTCCAGATACTCTAAAGGCGCTTGAAGCTTTTTCAAACACGTACACATTCTACCAAGTGCTGCTCTTTTTAGCATTTTGCACTTATATGGACTATCTGCGTACTTCAACAGTCTCACATAGTCTTTAGCCAGTGAATCTATTATATTTTTCGAACCCGATATATGTCCCAGGGCTAGCTTATAGTGATCTCTATCATACAATACATTGCATAGATCAGAATAAAATGGATGTATCTCGTCAAGTCTCGGGAATTGACTAAGAATCATTCCAAGTCTATCATGTATTACTTGTTGACAAAACTTTACTTTCCTCATATAAAAGGATCTAATTCTGCTTATTTGAAACTGAGGATGCACTTGTGTAGGAGTCTTTCTTTGAGTCTTAGATAAAACTATATCTATCAAGTCCTTGCTGTTTGGTATTATTGTAATGTCCTGAAAATAATGTAAAAATGTCAATTAGTTAGTATTGTCAATTTCACTTGAGCATTAGCTATTCTAAATGCTACATGTTTAAACATACCTTAAATCTATGGCCTAAACTTGTCGAGCTCATTTTTTCGCCACTTAAATTAACTGCCGATTACTCGATAACAATTCCTTTCTTTTCTGTTGTAATAATATATTTGTCCCGTGTGTCCCTTCCACTAAAGAGAATCAAAAGGATAAATCAATTTTTTTCCGACAAAAATTGCATAGATGTTCCTATTTAATATATATATATATATACATATATATATATATATATATATATAGTGTTATGTATTAGAACTGAACAAAACTAATTTACCTAATCCTATCGTCTTGTTTCTATTATAAATTATTATTTTACTACTATTATCCGGTCTTTCATGACCTTTCTCGTGAACTTTTGTTATTTCTTAATTTTTATCTCTCTTAATTATTTATCATTAGTGTTGCTAATAGTTACCTGCATTGCCGCTCGGGAGTTGGCGCCACTGCCTTGAATAATTAGTGGTAAATACAAATTTAAAAAGGGGAAATAAAGAGCATGTAAAAGAGAAATAAAATATCTGTTTTAAATTTTAACCAATATTAGTTAAAATATACATTGTTGCATTGTACGGATGTGACCTGGTATTATACTGGAGTTTAAAATCTAAATTCACCGCAGAATTTTCCCAATAGTTTTCCTTTCACACAAATAGATTGGTTCAGTATTTACAGTGTTGTTTTCACATACTAAGTATGATTAAAAGAAATAGTCAGTTTTCGTTGCCTAAGAAGGACTCAAAAAAGTTGATTTATTTGGAGAGAACTGACATACTGCGTGAAAATGATGAGGAAGTATTGAATTTTGACGAGAATGTAGAAGAAATTGACTTGTGTTTAGATACATTCAAAATTAAAGAGATTATAAAAGTAATCGGCGAGGTTGACTTGGATGACAATAATGAAGTAACAAAAAGCTTTCCGAGCATAAACTATGCGATTCCGATATCCTATCTTTGGAATAAGTTAAACAGTAGTGACAATAAAAGGGGAGTATTGGTGTTTTTGTTAAATTTAATTCAATATTTTAATAGTGAAAGCAGAACTTACACTAGCCATAATGGAAGTTCACTACTTAATATCTTAGTTTTTTGTCTCACTAATATACTATTTCAGGAATTTGACTTGATTACTGCCAAGATACAAGACAGAAAAAGCAGTAAATTTAATTTAAAATCGTCTAATAAAATAAAAAAGAGCAGAAAAAAGAGAATGAAAAGCAAGTATTTGTGCGAAGAAAGCAATGACTCTGAGAGTGATCACGGAATTAGTGATTGCTACGAGAATATAAATTCCGAAAACGATATTCAAAAGAAAGATAAATACAAATTCAATACCAGTGAACTGTGTTTTGAACTGTATAGGAACTTAGTTGAAACGCTGTCTTCAAACATTTATATCTATAGAAATATGGACGACTCAATGAAGGAGTGGTTGGTAATACTATCCCTTAGAGTTGCGAACGTGGCACAAACAATAGACAATATAGGAGATGTACAAGACGAATTTTTTAACAATAATTGGGAGGAAATATCAGAGCAGTTGCTAGTTAGTATAATAAATAGCGTTTTCAACCAAGAAGACAGTTGTGATCACACAAATTCAGATGAAGAATATGGCAACAAGGCAAAGTTTATATTTGAAATAATTTTAAACTGTATACTAAATTCCTCAATAGATATAATATCAAACACAAACAACAGCTTTGGTACGAGCAACAAAAATAATCAACTCAATAAGAATTTCGGTATTTATTTGAGCAAAATAGTGTTTGGTATAAAGGAAGATAGGTGCTGTTATAAATTTGTTACGTACATATTTGAGGGACTAGAGCTATATTGGAGAAAACTTGATGTGATCAGCAGTTTCGAGGAAGACTGTCAATTTATAGCAACATTAAGTTCCTTCATTGATAATATATCGAGATTGTGTCCAAGTGTAATATTAAACAGTGTTTTGCTGATAAGGAGAATACTAAAAGTGGTGACTTCATATAAGTTAAGATCCAGCTTTATAATATCAGTGACAAATTCACTCATTAACACAAATAAAAGTACCGAAAATGATTCGAGCAACAGAACAAAGATAATTGAAACAATTGACTTGCTACTTGAGAGGATCTATGATTCGCATCAAAACTGTAGAACAAGAACAATTCAGTGTCTTCAAAGACTAATGGAAGCTAATTTAATTCCATACACGTTTTTCATATCACTTTTGAAGGAAATAAAACCCAGAACATTGGACGAGTCTTCTTATGTCAGGGCTTCCTCATTTAATTTACTTAGAATAATGATCAGAAAGGCAACTGAGAACTATTACCAATTGCCGTTAAATTACGATTATATATCCACATTAATAGATAGTGTGCAAAGCAAGTTGAGAAAGATAAATGACGAGAAAATAACGGATGTAAATGAAAAAATATTGAATAACTTTGTTTATAACGAAATTGATAATTCTGAAAACGACAAAAAAGAAATGGAATACGAATTAATGAGGGTGCTTTTGTCTGACGCAAAGGAGGTTTCACTAGTGGTTGAATCAATCATAGAGGAGGTTTGTATTCATGGAATATACTCAAAGACGTCTTCGGATGTATCTTCATGTATACTTTTTATATGTGAATGCGCCTCCTTAAATATTGTTAAGGGCTTGAATTGCATTTCAACTGTTTTTAAGTGTATTTGGAGGGTGAACAATTCGAGTATTTTGAATTCTGTTATCCACGGATTTTATATAATTATGTCAGACGGGAATTCAGGTTCAACTTGTCTGGAGGATCAGGAGAACGAAGCTGAAAATGAGCAGGAAGTTGAAGATGGGAAGATCTCAATGAGCAGGAATTGCGTTAAGAATATAGAACGGGTTTTGTTAAATATGAAAGAGGACGATCTAGTAAACGTCATGAGGATACTTGAATTGTTATCCAGTATAAATCAAGGTTCGAACAGCAATATAATTTCAAAAAAATACACAAATAACTTTGACATCAAGTTGTTAAGAAAATATACTTTGGATGAAATTATTGAACTTAAAGACAATATTTTTGAAAACTCCGATGCAGAACAAAAGTACATTTCACTTATTGAATTTTACACAATAATATTAAAAGTAATTGTTTTAAATGACAATTGTTTATTTAAACAAAGTGACAACAGCTTTGAATTGTTTTATGATATTACGAGGGAATCAATTAGAAAAAACAACCTAAGTATCGCAGAATCAACGATTAAGTGTTTGAATTTGATGGAAGCATGTGATGATCACGAAAGTGAACTTATTAACACTTATTTCAACATACTAACTCTCAACATTAACGAAAATGGGATACACAAGCACTCTTTGATCTTCAAGGTTATTGATTCCGTGTTCATGTTGCTCTGCAATCCGTCAAAGATAAAGTTCGTGTTAAACAATAAAAACGAGAAAAAGGTATTCCTTATTGACGTTTTTATTAAAAAACTTTGTGATTATTACTATGGAAATTATCTGGGATGTTTAAATGAACTTACGCTTATTAAGCTGTCTCAAATAGTGCTTTCACTAACACATATAACATTCAAATACGGGAACTACATTGAAAATTTATACAACAAATGGAAACAGCTTTATTCTATATATATTAGGAGTAATAAAGCTAACGTTGACAAAAAGAATTCAGAGTGTGTGAGCATTAACTTAGAGGAAGAATATCTTCAACACATTCAGTTTATATTAGAGGAAAATCTGATATCTAACAGCACCATATTTAACATGATAATTCCAGTAGTTAATATACTTTCCAGAGACCCTAGCCTAATAATTGATTTAGAAGAAAACGAAAATAACGACATTACTCAATGGCAAATAGACTATTCAAGGAACTGCTCATTCATTTCGCTATGCAAACTCATTGCAATTTCCACTAAATTGCTAAATATAAACCAGGAACTTCTCAGTGACAACAATTTAAATTGTAACACAAAGCAATCTTATATTGTTAATAACATTCCAAACATTCAGTTGATATTTACGCTATTGTATAATCCAGAATCGGTTGGTTACATAAGTAAAAATCAATTGGATGATATTAGAATAAATATTATACTGGCCACTAACGATCTCTTGACAAGGTATCCCAACATAATAGATCCTTGGATGGACAAACAATACTCGCTTATAAATAAATACAGTAACCAAAATAATGAGTATTTTATTAATAATAAAAATACAGTAGAATACAGCATTATGCTTATAATAAACTACTTGTTGAGCATTGGATTTATTAAGCCAAAAGATGAATTGTTACTTAACTATCTAAAGTGCATATATAACAAATCTGAATTCAATACGCAAGTTTCAAGTCTTTCAAATTCATTTTTTCAAGAATTTTTTAGGGATTTAAATAACCAGTTGTCAACAAACGTAATCCCCTCTTTAATCAATCACCTTTCCGTGGAATACTCTAAATTTTATGACGACAAGGACAAAATGCAGATGATTATTCAACAGATGCAATATTTGCTCCACTTTGTTTCTGGAAAAGAAAGCGCTTGTTGCACGCTAATTCCAAAGTTTATGTCCAGAATGTCTAAGATAAACGATTCTAAATCTCTGGAATTCTACATTCACTCACTTGAGTCGCTTAAAATAAACGCTAAAACAAAATGCGTAAACAAAATTGTAGAAAACATTAATTTAGTTCAATTTCACATACAAGAATTTAATTTCGTTAAACAGTTTTTCTACAAAATCGTTCAGAATCACGTTTCAACTAACGCTTCTGGTGAAAAAAGCCATTTTTTGTCGTTATTTGAGGACGTTAACTCTGAGGAGCCAAATGATCAACTTGACGAGACAAGAAAAGGCACTGATTTATCGTTAAAAAACCCTCAAGGAAACAAAGACACTTGTTTTGACGAAAATGATAATAATTCAAACACCAATCACTAGTTTTAATGTGTCCTCACTTAAAATTTATATTTCAGTTAGTTTCTAAGTCATCTGATTTTTCCATTTTTTTAAACTAGATTGAGAATGCATGCATGCACTTATTCTGCCTGCGGGCACCTTTAATGTTTGCCGTTTTAATTAAACACATTTTTGACTGTAGTGTGAATAGCTTTAAAACTGTGTTTACATAGCTTAATCCGTTACATTCTTACCAAAACTGAGAAGATAATGTTAGTTTTAATGAAACTGCACAGAGGTCAGGGTGAAAATAGTTATTTGCTAGCAAAAGAAGCAACGAGAGTGATTTAGTGTCAAAGACAACCAAACTTGGACTCAAAATAGACGTCTTCTATTTGTTTTAAATCGAATTTTTATATTCAATAAAATCTTATCTAATAGGAAAAACGCTTTAATAAGAATTAAATGGTAAAATAAATATTTTAGCGGTCAACGTTGGTGTTTAAAGTTAAAAATTAGTGAAATTAAGGGTCTTAAAGATTATTAATATTTCCCAAGAAAAAACAGAGACATTGCAAGTCTATTCCAATATAAGATTTTAGTTAAGAGTGAGACAATAGGACACTTGGAGATATGAGTAATGCTAAATTCAATTCAGACGGTGAAAAAACAGATTATGTGAATAAAGCTGTAAGCAACAATGGAGAACCAGGTATCAAAAGGAAGGTCTTAAATAAAAACAATTCGTTAAACTGTTCTGATGAAAATCTCCCAATAAACAATATCGGACGAATAATGAAGCTTTCTATACCTGAAAATGGTAAAATATCACGGGAATCAAAGGTACTAATGCAAAAGTTGTCTCGTGAGTTTATTTGTTGTGTATCCCTACATGCAGGCAAAATATGTACTTATAACAAAAGAAAAGTTGTGAATGGTGAGGACATTATAAATGCATTATCTTACTTTGGCTACGAGGACTACACTTTTGTATTATTGGATTACTTGGACAAGTGGAAGAACATTAAAAATTTGAAGAACACAAGATCAATAAACAATTACCTGCAAACTGAATACTTTTACTCAGGAATTAACAAAAATGTAATTTTAGATGAAAAAAGCGTTATTCAGGATTATTCCCAGGTAAAATATGGATATATTAATAATAATATGATTAAAAATGACGAAATAACTTATGAGCCAATAAATAAAACACCAAAATTGGACACTTGTAACAATCATTTTGAGATTCAGAATAGTGGAAATAGCGTTAGTCGCAACATTAAGTTAAATGATTCATTTTCAAATGAATTTATTAAGAATGAACACTACAAAAGAAAAAATTACCTGACGAGAGAGAACGAGTCAAAAGAGACCCAAAAGAGTGATTTTTACAATGATTTTGAAAATACAATTCATAATTTTAATGGCAATCACAACTACAATCTCAATTTACATAATTCAGAAAATGATACAAATATAGTAAGATTAGCGAAACAAAATAAAATCAATGTTTGTTACAATGAAGATATTGGTCATAATTGTTTGAGTACAAGCGATAAATTTACTTCCAACTTGAGTAACGAATGTAATAAAGAAGATTTTATTTATTGCTATAAAAAATAACTAATCTCTAACTACTAGTAAATAAAATATAGAAATAGCTTTTTTTTGTTATAATTCTAAAATTGAAAATGATATTTTTCTTTTTCTATTGTTTATATATACTTAAATATAATCAAAATGAATTTAACATTAGGTAATTCACCTAACAGAATTGGATTTATTTCTGTAATCACTGTAAAACTGGATTAGAGAATCGGGAATTCTTGGTTTTACTTTGTCAAGGGCATACTTAATATCGTCCCAAGTGAACTTGTTTAAAGTGCCATTCCAATTAGATGTGTCTGAATTATCCTTCTTTTTAACTATACTACGTATTATTTGCATCATTATTTCCCTACAAAGCAAAGCCAACTCAGCACCACTATATCCATTCGTTAGTTTAACGAGCAAGTCAATCATTTCATCATAGTTATCTGAGATAGACATGTGTTTTATATCTTCTTGCAACTCAAATATTGCTTCTTCATTGTTAATATTATTATTGTAATTTGAGCAAGTTTTTACTAAATCGTTTATAGAAATAGAGCGTGTACCACTAATTCCACTAAAATGTTTGGATTTAAGGTATATATTCAATATTCTTTTCCTAGCTTTCGAATCAGGCAAACCAATATATATGATTCTATCTAGTCTTCCCGGTCTAAGCAAGGCGGAATCAAGTAAGTCAGGTCTATTAGTCGCACCAATAACAATAACTTGTTTATTTGAAGATATACCGTCCATTTCATTCAACATTTGAGACAAAACCCTAGTAGACACATCTACAGAATTTAAATTATTTTCCCTATTTATTCCGATTGCATCAATTTCATCAAAAAAAATAACACATGGAGAGTTCTGTCTTGCCTTTTTAAATATATCTCGAATAGATTTTTCCGACTCGCCTACCCACTTTGAAAACAATTCAGGACCCTTTACACTTATGAAATTCATTTTACTTTCAGTGGCGATGGCTTTCGCCATTAGCGTTTTTGAACATCCAGGTGGACCATATAATAATACGCCATTTGGTGGTTTGACTTTCAAATCTTTAAATAATTCATGATGAACTAGTGGCCATTCTATGCATTCCTTAAGCTGCTCTTTAACATCATCATAACCCCCAATGTCGCTCCAGTGAGTTTTTGGTATCTCAATTGAAAGCTCTCTCAAAGCAGAAGGCTTGATTTTCTTTAAATTATTTGATATGTTATTGTAGGTTAAGAACAGTTTATTTTCGTTGCCTTTATTACTGTCTTCCAATAAAGTAGTCACAGATTCATTAATTAGCATTTTTAAATCGGCCCCGACAAATGCTTGTGTTTCGTGTACTATCGATTCCAGTTCTTCACTATTTAGCTTGTTTGGAATATCGTTTAACAATATTTTCAATATATCCAATCTCTCCTCACTATTTGGAACCATCACTGGAATTTCATGGTCAAATCTTCCTGCTCTTCTCAATGCAGGGTCTATTTCGTTAGGCTTATTTGTTGTTGCAATCAGTATCAGATTGCTGTTCTCAGTAAAACCATCTATAAGTGACAGTAAAGATGTAAGGTACCTTCTATTTCTATTGCTTATTCCGTGAAAACTATCCCTATTACCACATATCATATCTATTTCATCAATAAACAAAATACTGAATATTTTCTTTTTATTATTATTCACGTTATCTTTTATCCTATTTATTGATTTAAAAAAGTGATCATCTTCACTTTCATCTGATAAACTGCACAGTGTACTGCCATCAACTACTATGAAATCAACAACCTGTTTTTCCTTCTCTATCTCAACCAACTCTATCTCCTCTGCAATGCAACGCGCTATTAGTGTTTTACCTGTTCCAGGTGGACCATAAAATAATACGCCCTTTACTGGTCTTACTCCAAAGGACAAATATATTTCCGAATACTTTATCGGATAAATGATGCATCTGTTTATCTCTTTTTTTAAGTTCATCATTCCACCTATCTTATCTAAACCATACTTTCTTCCTTTTATTTTACCAACTAGTTTCTCCTCTAAATGATTACCCCCACCTTCAACTAGTGACTCCTTTTCAGTGTAAATTGGAGACTCATCCATGCAAAGTTCTATTTTAGTTTGATTGCCTAGTTTCACTAACTTATTAAAATCTGAAGTAAACTCCTCTCCTCTATCAAATTCAAACACTTTGAAATAATAAATAACGCTTGAAATGTGAACTGGAATTATATTGCCTTGCAACACATTGTGGCCCCTCGATCTTGATATAATCAGTTGTTGTATGCTTTTGTTGTCTTTAATGTAGTTTGGAGGAATATTAACCGTATTAATTATATTTCCGTGATTCACACTATTTAAATCAGACATTTTGTGAAAATACAAAACTGCGTGTTTACATATTTTATTTGTAATTGCTTTTTCTTTCATAAAGCCTTTTAAAGGCGTAAGAAATATCTCTTCGTTCGTATTGTATTCACATATTGACAAATTCTCACACACTAAATCTCCAATTAAACCCAAATTGTCATCAAAACTTATACCAGGGTCCAATGGCCTTGCTACTACACATACAGACTTGTCTTTATATGTAAGTACGCACTGTGTACCATTTGCAATTCCAATGAGATTTAGAGTGCTCATAGAAAAGCGTATTTCCAAAAAGCTTGATCTAGATAGATCCTTACTTATTGATATTTTTAAACTATATGGAAATCTTAATGCAATGTCACCTTTTGTCTTTTCATTTCCTGGTTCTTTTCCTTTTTTGTCTATAACTGAACTCTCTCTGTCTTGTTTATTTCTCATTTCGCCATTATTTGCCTAATTTTTACCAACAAAACATGTATTATTATCTCTGTGTTGCAATATCACCAATAATATCCCAACTTAAAATAATTTTCCTTTTAATCAATTTTTTTATTTGTCCTGCTTAACCTTTTTTTTCTCTATGCCGGTTTTGCAGTCTAAAAAAAACATGTAGGCCCATTTTATTTATATACATAATAATTAGCCTATGCATTTTTTCCACATGCAATAATTAAGTAAAAAATAAATTTAGTGACTATAATATTAGAAGTTATAAACTGTCCTTGATATTTGGAATGTACACAAAATCGTTTTCAACAGAAATTATCAAATATATTCAGATTCACTAAACATATTTTTACTTTCAAATATGGTTTTAGTTTTTTAAATTAAAAATAAATGCGTAAATATGAATAAAATATCATATTCACCTTTTTTTCCTTTTTTAGCTTTTAATGAGATTTACAGGAAAAAATCCTAAATTTTTATTTGGACCTCATCTATTCAAAAAGAAATGGATTAGAAACTTACTACCACTATTTAGATTACGGGATGAAGAGAGAAACACAAGTAACCAAATTCTAAACACTTTTCAACAGTTTTTAAGTACACAAGGCGACTTTTTTAACATAAAAGAAATTAAAAATAAGAGGGAGGAATTTTCTTTAAAACAATCTACAGATTCTAATTTAAACATTTTTAACGATAAAAATCAGAATTATGGATACTCTACCAGTACACCAACTAAATCAGCCTTTTGGATGGTAACAAATAATAATATCAGTGCTTCTGCTGGTTCAAAATATGTAAACGCAAACATTCATTTTCCGGGAATACTTTTAAATGAGAGAAAAAACTGTAAAAGTGAAATAATGAATTATATAAACATAGTGATAGAGAACATCAAGTTAAGTAACAAATATAGCAATTTGTTTTTATTATTATTTAATATTAATTACGATACCAGAAACACCACATATAAAGAAAAAATACTGGATTCTATTGACTTATTAATATTAGAGTGTCCAGACGCAGATCATATTTTGAATTTAATTTCAAGTTTAAGACGGCTTGATTCACGTTTTAATCGAAATTTGCATATGAAATGCCTGTTATACGAGGTGGGATCAAGACTACTGGAAAATAATTCTAACTTGAATGTAGGCTTTTCAGACTTGAGGACAATTATTTACAAGACTTGTATTTTTTCATGTGAAATGTACAACAAGTTGTTTCCGAATAGCGGAATTACCGAAATAAAACAACGGCTGGACAGTTATGAGAAATATAAATTAGATTATAATAACATGATTAAATTGAAATTGAAGTTTTATATTGGATTTGCTGTTAGTCATTTAATTGGTGGTTTTAGTAAAAAGAATAACCATGATTTTATGCAGTTGTTAGATGATATGGTTTCCATCGTTTCAAATGACAATAATATGGGCAAATACGATGAATACAAATTTTATGTTGAAATTATAGCGATTTTGCTGTCGAAAATGAAGTTAGATACCGAATGTGTATCGAAATTAATACTTCTTATTAGTAAAATGCAACCAACAAATCATAACTCAGAATTGATGTGTTTTATTTTAAACAACATATTGAAAAATGAGTGTATGATCCAAAGTATACTTGAGAATAACTGCAATGTGATCAATGAGATTGTTTTTCGTTATTTAGAAAGCGATAATAATGCACAAAGTATTGAAATAATAAGGAATATAATCGAAAACAGAGCGTTAATTTTGCACTACTTTAAAAACAAGACGTTCATAAATAAATTTGTCGATATTATAATGAATAACATTGTAAAAAATGTTCTTGATGTTGATAATTTGGATTTTAAATGCGAAAACGAAAAGTTAATTGAATCAGACTTATTGCTTAAACTAATGGACTTAGATTTTAGTGATAAAAAACAGACTTTTGTTTTTAATTATTATTTTTCGACTTTAAATAGTTTGCTGAACCATATCGGAGAGACAGAAAATCAAAGTATTAAAGTAAAAAAAATGATGGACCCAAATAATAACACAAACAACAATTTTAAGTACAAATTACTCAAAAAGCATGGTAATACATTGAATAAAACTAACAATTTAACTTGTTTTAAGAAAATCAACCGGCTTTTTTTGGACTTTAATGATAACAAAAGACAAAGTAGGAGCGTTTTATCAAATTTAGTAAATTACTTTGACTTGAGTACATTTATACAGAAAAGCATTGAATACAGCTTAAACAATGATATTGATTGGTTACTTATTTACGAAGGCATAAATTTGATAAATAACTGTATATCATTTAATTATGAAAACAATATAATTGCTAACGTGGAAAAACTAGATAATGTACTTAAATTAGCGGATAAACTTGTTAAAAAAATGAGAAATTCGCTTGATAGTATTAAATTGATAGAAAATAGTAAACTGAAAAAAGTAAACATCCCGAATTCAAGAGTATACTTTGAAATATTGAGACTAATTCACAACTTAAACTTCGTTAAAAAAGGCTCTAGTGAAGAAATAAAGCTTATCCCACAAGGATTAATACCATTAAATACGATTACAATTGAAAAAAACGGAGAAGATCCTGATTTTTTGAACAGCTATGTTAAAGATTTATTTTCAAATACATTCACTGACCCACTAAATGGAGAAAACTTTAAGTCACTTAATTTGATATTCATACATGGCTTTTTGGGAAGCGCATTTAAGTCATGGAATTTGGAGATATCTAAAAATAAAGTATCAGTAATAACTGAGAACCACAAACATTATTTTAATTCAAAAGATAAGAAAAAACAATCAAATTTGGATAATGTTGACGATTCAAGAATCAGCGTTAAAAATAAAAGAGTATTGAATTTTTTGGAAAATAACAATTATTTGCTGTGGCCAAAAATACTCTTTTCAAATTATTCAAATGCGGTAATAAGACTTTTTGCGATTGACTACTCTCATAGTATATTTAAAAATAGAGTTAATTCTGAGTTAACTGGTGGTAAAAATTGTAACAAAACAACACTAAACGACATATCTGAAGAAATATACGATAAACTAAAAAAAGCGAATATATTTTCAAAAGAAGATAATATAATAATATGTCATTCAATGGGAGGAATATTGCTTAAAATGATGGTAACAAATCATCCAGAATTAACTAAAAAGATAAAAGGAATTGTATTTTTTGGAACGCCTCACTTTGGCACTAATATACATTCTGGAATAATAGATATATTCAAAAAAAGACTATCACCTTATATAATAGAATTGTCATCGTCGTTTAATATAAATCAACTGAAGAAACTAAATTCAAGATTTCAAAGAATAATATATTCGATTCAGAAGGAAAAAAGACCACAAATATACTCATTTTCTGAATACTTGCCTTCAAGAATACCTTTTTTATTTAATTTGAGCAAAGTTATCGTTCCATATTTAAATTCAAATCCGTTTATAGGTAATTTTTACATATTAAGTACAGATCATAATAAAATAAACAAGTTAACTCTTAATTATAATGACGTAAGATATAAAACCATAAAGCACCTAATTGATTCATAAAGCGTTTATTTTATTAAAATCAGGATTCCAGTTCTTTAGTTTTTCTATGTTATTTTGAGAAAAAGATACTATTAAAATTGAGGACAAATATTTTATAATAAACAAAATAAACCAAATAATAATCAAGTGATTTATGCATAAAGTTGAATGAAGTCTTGAAAACAACAATACACATATCAATAATATCGTTAGTGGTAGGGATACAAAACCTATTCTTCTTGATACAATATATGGAAATGCGTATATATTCCTCAAATCTTTTGAAATGAATGTAATTTCCTTGCTTCCGCCTGAAACTTGTTTTATATTCTCGCCTTTTCTTTTTTTAATTTTGTTTTCTTCTTTATTTATAACTGAAGAAACATCCACTTCGAGTCCAATTGTATTTCCTCTTGATATTGAGTACTGACCATTGTAATCACTCAAATTTGTTCTTTTCATTGAAATGAGGCCTTCCTTTACTTCTATATTGTTAATTAAACTATTGTTTATATTATTTTTGTGATTGTTAACATTACTTTCGCCTAATTCCTTTTTCTCAGATTCGTTATTATTATTAAGAAGATGGTACAGTGCTATGTTTGAACCCCTTGAAAGCAGAACGTCACCAATAAGAGTCACTAGATAGTTATCATAACACTTTGAATTAATTTTGTTAAATTTTACGAGAAATGAGTGTTTGAACCAATCAACAATAATTTCTACAATAAACACTGATACTACCCACGTTATTACTGTGACGTATATTGAATTGTTATATAATCTAGTGTTAAAGTACATTCTTAAAAACAATATACAGCCATCGTACAACAACTGAAACCGTTCTATTGAATCTGAACACGCCACCGTGAACAAGGATATAGAATGGTATGTTTTGAAAACTGTTGACTTTATTTCGGCAAAGTTATTTGTTATAACTATTAAAAACATAGTGTATTCTGAGGAATTAAGGGATATATTTAGAGCAAGTCCCCTTATCATGTGTATTATACAATGTACAAGCAAATAACAAATAACAACAAAATATAAAGTTACAATTGATTTAAATGTTGGAGTTTCTTCATCCTCTTCTTCATTGGCACACTCAGAAATATATTTGTCATTCAAAAAATTGATATAGCAGAAATAACCTGTAACTGACCTTAAAAATGTGTCTATTAGATCCCTTCCAAATGACCTGAAAAGCTTTTCGAATACTTCCAACATATTAAATATAACGTAAAGTTTCAACAGCCCTTGTCCTCTAATATAATGGTAAAAAAAAGAGATATCAAACATACTAAAAATGAAAATCGAAAACAACAGCACCATAAATCTGGATATGTCAGTTAATTCAATAGCAGATAGTCTTAAACATTTATAGTCACTTTTTTCAAGTTCTAAATTATTCAATTCAGAGTCAAATTTCATACTCCCATTAGAGTTTATATTGCTTGAATTCATATTGTTAAATGAGGATATCAATTCAGATTCTTCAAATGATGATTTTTGATCACCCATTCTAAATGAATTTACGTAGTTTTTTATTTGAGGAAGAAAATTATTGTTTTTACTTAGTATACCATCATCTATACTTTTGTGGTCGCCAATAATTCTCTCTCTACATTCTTTTGTTATTTCTGTTAAATTGAGCATACTTTTGCTTTTTTCGTGTTTCTCCTCAAAAATATATTCCACACTAGAGTTGTTATTACTGTTTATATTGCTTATTTCAGAACTAACTTCGATGAGATTAGTGTTTTTTAATTCACTATTCTTTCCTATTGAAAATAAATTCCACGTATATACTCTATTTAAATTGTTATTCTCATAACTCAAACTTCTGTTCTCTCCATATTTATTACCTATATTAGTTATAAAATTGACTATAATATAAAACTTTACTTTTTTTATCGTCTCTACAGCGATGTCTTTAACCCTAATTATTAATAAAAGTATTAACTTTACAAATGCAATTACAGAATTTATTGGCAAAAAGGTTAAATCATATAATATAGTGTCCAGGCAAAGTAGCATGGAGAAAGATATTAAAGACTCTAATTTCCTGGGTACTTTTGAAACCTGGTCAAGAACATTCTTAGGTATTCTATTTTTAATATTTAGATTATTGTCCATTTCCAAGTACTCAAATGATTGTTTTCTTTCCAATACATTCTCACTGCGAATTTCTGACCAAATAAACTCCAAAGAAGAAAGAATATTATTTTCAACTTTGGTGTTCATTTTGTTATGATCGTCATCCAAATCGTCACTATTGTCATAATAGTCCTCAAATTCAAATTCATTTTCAAAACCTTCCTGAGAACTATCCTTTGTATTATGTTCAGATTTTATGGGAAAGTAATCATTGTTTTCTGATTTCATATCGGCCTTCCTGTGAAAGTCAATGTAGTTGCTGTTATAAATGTTGGCTTCCCTTTCCTTAACAGTTACATTTTTATTTTCATATCCACTAAAAGCCTTACAACCTTTTATTCCAGTCTTTGTGATGTAGGACAACGAAAATGTGGGATTGTAGTTTCTGTTATCGTCCTCACTGCCTCTAATATTAACTATCCCTACATTGTACTTTACCTTTTTCCCTTTTTTTCTCATTTCTCCGTTACACTTCAAATCAAGCCTCTTCTTTTATTTGCATTCACAAGAATATGTGGCGCGTTTTGTTCGGCAAAAGTGCGTCATTTGGAAACAATGTGTGAATAAAGCAAGGTGTCAGGAGAGGTTAAAAATGAAAGAGTAGAAGACAAAGTAACTAAAAATATATCAAATTTGAAAGCATGTTCTTTAAAAACAGTGTTATTTAGTGCACAAATACAAAATATTTTCCTATATAACCTTATACGAATCGAGACCATAGTAATAACAGTTTTTATCGCCTGCCGTAGTCCCTATTCCTATAAATTCACGATTAACCGTGTTGATATAACATCTTAGATCCATTATTTGCTATCCATACAGTAGAAATGTTATTGGGGTCTCCTACAACAGAAGTAACAAATTTCATACAACAAAAAGATTTGAAATTGAATGTAACGCCAGAGGTCCATGCAATAACGGTTCCAACAGAAAGTTCTAATTGTTCATTAGGCTGAAGAATATACCTTAACACACTGTCGTCACCTCTTAAATATACAATATCAACGTCTTCATCACATTCTTCAGATGAATTATTTGATCTTGAAGTACCACCTAAGTTTCTAGGTGCATGTTCAAATTTGTTGCAATTTCTGTAAGGTATGCTCTTGCTGCATATTCTGCTCCTAATCACATCTCCAGTAATCACATGTCCAACACCTTCTCTTGAATATAATGTACCAAATTTTTTCATTGGTACCGGAAAAAACTTCATACCTTGCGAGCAGGAATCCAAAACAACTAATGTGTTGTTTTCGTTTATAATAACATCTGTCAACCACCAAACAGATCTTTCCAGTTTAAGTTGTCTATTTGAAAACAATATCCTTGTTGGGGACTCATAACCCAGTTTTTCATCCTTCTTTAATCTCAATATCAACTTGCTGCCATCTATTATTGATCTAGGTATAATAGTTATCTCACTCTCGGTACTTGTTTTGTCTTTCTCGGTTTCTTGCATTTTGAATAACGGAGTTTTATATTTAATGCTTTCGCAAAAAAATGTTATCCAAAATGTGACAATACTGTTTCGTTTCTAATTTAATTTCTTTTTATCTCTTGGTTACAATCTTTCAGAAGCAACTATTTAACGACCTCTCGCTGAACGAAAGAAAGGAAACTCACCAATTCCATAAAATATCAAAGAAAATACACAATGTATTCAATTATAAAATTTTGACTCTCAAAATAAAAATCTGTGAACTCATATCAAAAAGAGCCACGAATCTTACTTACCCCTTTTATACATAATACACTATTTTATAAATACAAAGTAAGGTACCGCCCGTTATGGCGCCATACCATGATTGGTAGCCCCACAAATAAGATGAATATGCAATTTAAAAACACATTAATTGTATCATATTCGAATATTTTATTATTAGTCACTGATTTTGAAAAATATTGAAAAGAGGTAGCCAAATCGAGATTGGTTCACACTTTTCTGAAGTCTTTGCTTAATCAAACTGAAGGAAATAATTGGTACTTTACATTATTGCATTATTTTGGCGCCTGCACATAAACTTTGCAAACAAAATTTGAATATTTACATATAAATACTTTATTTATCACTACTCTCTTATGGAGCGAAACGGTGACTCCATTGTTGGTTTGATACTTACTTTGTAAAGTTATTTTTGAACAAGAGACAACTTAATTACATAATTGAATTCAAAAGGTAAAGAGGAAACACAGAAAGGAACTGCATCTGAAAACAACATAAATTATGTCCATTATTACCTGTATATTTAAATACAGATATGGAATCCCTCAACTGCAATGAAACTTTAAAATTTGATGGATACTTTGAGGGAGGCGATTCCAGTGAAGAATCTTGTGTGGGCTTGGATGAACATCAGGTATTGGTCATAGACGAAATAGGTGATTGCTTGAATGACACTATGGAAGATAATAACGATTCATTTGGAGTAAGTTTTTATGATGACCTGATTGACATATCATCCATAGGAGTTAACCAAAAAGATAGCTTGAATACTGCGAAGTCTTTGGAAGATGAGGTCACGCTAAAATCAAAAATAGAGAATAGTTTAGGCTTATACAGAATTGGAATAAGAGATCTAATAAGTGATAGAGTCAGTAAATTGGAGATCATTAAAGATATTTCAATAGGATTCTCAAATAATATAATTGGAAAAGGTAACTTGTTTTTAGTGTGCGAAGCAAAAACTAGAGACGAATACATATTGTGTTGGGATGGAAATTTATTGGACTGTTTCTGTGATTCAGAAGTAGAAAATGAAAACTCTATAAAATTCAATACAAGTAGCAGTTATTGCACGTTAGTTGAAAGTAGTGATTATTCCATAAATTTAAAAAATAGAGCCATTTATTTGTTTCCATTAGATTATGTTATTGATGTTCAATTCAAATCAATTGAAGAGACGCATTTTATTTTTATTAAGTCAGACTTTCAATTGAATAATGAAACTATATTTATACAATTTTCATTTAATTCAAGTGTTGATGCTAGACATTGGTTTGATATAATCAGCAGATACAAAGCAATACAAAATAAAACGAACAAAAAATCTATTCCCGATCAAAAAAACTTAACAATTGATGAGGATCACGAAAAAGAACAGCTTAAAGAGATAAATAAAAATAATTGCATGTCTTTAGTTTCACATAGTGACACTTTTAACGTTCACCTAGAACAAAGTGCGAAAAGTGTTAACTCAAATTCTTCAAATACTAAAGATTCTTCTAATAAGATAGCAGAAATATCATTCAATGAGAAAAAAAACATTGAGGAAACAATAAAAAATCTTATTTTCACTGATTTTGGCTCAGAAAATACTTTTTTGTACAATACAGACCAAAAGTCACCTTTATATGAATATAAAAGAAAATTAAGACAAAAATGCTGTTTAATTAACGAAATTGTTGAATCAATCAAAAATGATCTTTATGACATTAATTTTATTGATAAAAACAAGCTTTCCTGTCCTATATGCTGCGAAACATTTGAACTTGTAGATATTGTTATTTTAAATCCGTGCCAACACCAAATATGTAGGTATTGCGAAAACAAATTGGTTGACTCAGTTTGTCCCTGGGACAGATCAAATTACGAAGTACAGAACTACTTAGATAAATTAAAAGAATGTGGTAATGGTAATAATTAAAAGTTATATATGAATTAAAATAAGACACCTAATTCTCAATATCTATTTTGACGTCATTATTTGTGTTATCAATCTTACTTTTACTCAATTCTTTTCCATTACCTTTGTTTAGCAGTGGCTTGTTTTCTGCCATAATACTGCTTTCTCTATTAATACTTGAAATGAATTTTGAAGACCTCGAATTCCTATTTGCTAGCTCCTCAAATATATTAGTTGCTTCCAAGTCATTTAAATAATCCGTTATCTTCCATATAAACATAACGCTCAGTATTGTACTTAGCATTAGTACAAACGACACTGTTAATCCAACACTGAAGTCTAATATTAAAAATTCTTTTGAATATTCCTTATATAAAATGCTCTCGACAAAAAGGCCTATTGAAATCAAAAATGTAACCAAGTTTTCCATTGCAAGCAGTGGTATTGTTGACCTTATTGCCAAACCAGATGGACACAGCACACCTATCATTCCAACTATTGATGTTATGACATCTATTGATCCAAATGCTAAACAAACCGCTACAAACATTGGTGATGAGACTTTTAGCCAGGCTATACTGAACAGGGAAATACCATACACCATTGGAAGAAAGTACGACAAAAATGCTCTAAATCTTGTTGTAAATACTTTACATGTAAATATTTCAAGTTTTGAGCTCTTTTTACTACTAGAAATTCTACCGTCCTCCATTCTGTTATCGCTATATTAATATACTCGTAGCTATTTTATATATCTTAATAAATGCATTTAAATTTATTAATAAATAAAAAATATGTTTTATGTATATTTTTGCACTTATACATATCCATTTCCTTTCTCTATTTCTTTTTTTCTATGTACTTAAAATTAGTGTGTTGCGTTAATAAAAAAAAAAAAGTAAAAATTACACCCCCTAATAAATATCAAGATGTGTGTTATTAAGGGTGCTAAACAGCATAATATTCCATTATTTTTTTCACAGTTAATAATATATATGTAACAATTCATTCAATAATTACTATTTTTAACTCATGTTCAGATTTAATACTCCTCATATTTACAATTAAAGAAAATAATAGTGAGTTTACAATAGATTTAGTTTCGTTTGAATGAAAATCACTTGAATCAACTAGTCTTTCAAACTCATTTATTATAACATACTTTATTTTAAAATTCTTAAATAATTCATGTATTCTAAGCATTATTTCAATAATCGATATTTTTCCACTACCATTTATACAACTAGACAATTTATCCGAATACTTAATTATAACATTGTCAGTATACTTTAGATCATATAAATACCTTATATCCTTCCTAATATGTTTTTCAAATTCCCTACCAACTATTAGTAATATTTCCTTATTATCTTCATCACTTATTATGTCAGATTTAATATTTTTATCTGAACCGTCTGTGTTTTCTTTTGAATTTTGCAAATTTTTGTTAGCTAAAATATGTTCACAATAGTTCAATAACCAGTCACATTTTCTCTCGTAGTCTACATCTTCATTAAACTTCAATATTAAAACATTACTATAGCCTAATTTATATGCTTTTAACAAATTTGATATTGGTTCGTTTTTACCATTATCTTTAGTTACAAAAAATTCACTTACTAAAAAGTCAACATCCTGTATTTCTTCATCGGTTAATTCAAATTTCATCTATTAACTCAAGTGATACTCTACTTTTTTATTACGTTTGTTGTTAGGTTAATGCAGATTGGAATTTTTTCGTTCGTGATCCCGCCCCTTTTTGGTTATTTTCTCTTTTTGCTATTCTTTCATGTTTATATGTACAATTTTGTTAAAAATAATTATATTGTCCAATTTTAATTTATTAATAAATTTTTAGTTTGAAAACGACATTTTATCCATGACTTTTGATAGAAACCTTGCAATTATTGCAGATATAGTCCTCGTTGAAATCACTATTAAAAAATACCTCCCCTGGATTGTTGGCGTAAATAATTGCCAAATTACCCATAATAATGTAATTACCGTATAATTTTTCCATTTCTGTTTAATATTATTAAAAAAACTAGTCTATTTTATCCTTATAACTTTGTTTTGTTTAATCTTACCTTTGAACTTCTGTTAATTATATTGAAAATGATAATAATTAAAAGTAAAAACGAGAATAGAGCATTGACAATAATTCCAGATAGCAACAATGAATACTTTTTAATCTTTTAAAATCATCATATTTAAACAGTGGAATAATCGAAATTTTTATTAGCAATACCAAAAATACATCAACTTTATTAATAAACTCACCATATTTTGTTTAATTATGCTGTAAACTATATTAGTCAATGAAGGCATTACTGCAATTTCAAATAATAGACTCATAGTAAAAAATATATAAAAGTATATTTCATGTTTGAAATAAATGAGCTTTAATTGATCTATTGTAACCGAATTTAAGTTCCACATTTCAGAAAAAGGATTGTTCTCTATTTTAAACGTCATAAATTTGTCCAATTCGTGTGGTACTCCTAACATTTATTTCATCAGGTTAATCAACAAAAATTTATTAAGTTTATATATTGGAGCTTACCTATTTTAGAAGTACCATCTGGTTGTTTTATTAAAATTGGTTCAATCTCTTCTATTATCATTTTTCAACTAATTTATTCAATTCACTTTTAAATTAAATTAAATTCAACTCAGGATTTGATAAGCAAACTAAATTAATTAATTTAGGTTATACTGTTATTTTTGATTGAGATTTATTTCATGAGTAACTGAAATGTGATTATTTAAAATAAAGTACACGTCATTATCCACATGTCATGTATGCATGCATGCATTGGTAGATATGATTGTTATTAAAAGCCTGATAGCTTTTCAATGAAGATCAAAACAATAGAGCTAAATCCACTCATGAACACAGGCTCTTGAGAAGGTTATAGATTGTTTTTCTATAATAGAATGAACAAGAAAAAAACATTTGGAACATAAAATTAAAAACAAAAATTAAATCTATTTTATTATATATAATTGAGAATGTCACCTTTATTTAGTAAAACTACTCACCTTTATGTGGTAAAATATAACAACACTCCTTACACCAGATTAAGGGATAGTTAATTTCGATTAAATGTCCTTTGGAGACTTGACATCCAATATTGGCGCACTAAAAAGAATCAATGTGGCATGTCCAAATATTAAAGAAAATGAATGAAAAGGAGTAAACATTAAGAAAAAGAAATTATAAAAAGTGAAAACACATGGTAGATCTATGGTTTATTGTATTGTGAGTACATTTAGAGTAATCTTCAAGTATAAATATTGACTCTAGCTTAATTGAATTAAATTGATTAACATGATTAGAAGATCTAAAAAGATTTTCAAGTGTTAAAAAGAAAACAATCAAATGATTCGAATAAAAACTTATTAAGAATAAGATTTATTAGGAAAATTAAGGTTTTTAACAATGGAAAATTCTCAGGAATGCACTGACTATTCTGAAAATGTTAGTATTAATTCTATTGTAAATATGCAGGCAAAAAACAAGAGTGAAGTAAGTGATGTATCGATATACGACAGCAATTTTTCAGGTTCTTCATTAAAAAGTTGCAATTCAACCCCTAAATTCACTCCAAGTAATAAACAATTAAGTAATGTAAATAGAATCTCTGATGAAAAATCACTAATAAGAAAAAAAATAAATAAGAATGAAATAAGTGAATTAAAAAAAATAGAATTAGGGTTTGTAAAAGAAATGGATTTTGCAAAAATAAATTTGTCTGAACCTAGAAATAAGAACGAAGCTAGTGTTCCAACAAAAAATAGTGTCATATCACTATTAAATTTGGAGATATTAACGGAAACAATAAATATTGACTCAAAAGGCCTTGAACATACAGAAACACCTTTAATAGAGGAGATAATAACAATGATTGATAAAATAAGTAAGAATATTCCGGGTTCAGAACTAAGTAAAAATAAGTTTTCAACTGAGTATTACAAGAAATGGTTTTTAGAATACAATACAGTTGCTAATAAAATAACAAATACTTATAGCAAAGGAAATGAAATAATGAAAGCTGAATATTATCAAAAATTAAACAACGAAAGTCTTAAAATAATAAGGTCGTTAATATATTACTATTCTAATTTGACTGAGTTTTACAACAGAGAAAGAAAAAATAATAAAAAGCAGTATAACAATAATATTATTTTAAAAAAAGATAATATTAAACTTTCGCATTTATTAAAAAGTGTTGAAAATAATAAAGTAAAAATAAGAGATGATATAAAAAAAACAATAAGTAATCAAGAATTTATACAAATATATGATTGTGATATTGTCAGAAAAGTAAGTGTACAAATTAGTACTGATGAAAATAATGAAGTTTCAATATCAAATATGGATAATGATTTATCTGTTAATTTAGCAAGAATAGATTCAATAAACGAAGTTAGTATGCTTCGGACTGGAAGACACCAGGATGCACACAACTACAGGGAAGGTATATTGAAAATAACACAGGAATATAATGGTTTGTATGATCGCACTAGAAATGAATACATTGAAAGACTGATTGAAAAGCAAAAAGACCACGATATGGAAATAAAATTAATATTATCAAGTCATAAAGAGGACATAGACAAAATGAACGAATACTTTATCGAAGAAAAGAGGAAAATAACTGAAGTTCATGATAAACAGCTAAATGAATTGTTACAAGAGACCAAAAGAAAAATGGATACATTAAAATCAGATCACTCACTTGAGCTAAGATTAGTTCAACAAAAATACAATCAGATGATAAGTGATAATGAAAAAGAAAAAAATAGTTCTATACAAGCTTTTAAAATAAAGTTTGAGCACATATTAATTGATATGGAAAGTAATAAAAATAGAGAGATACTAAATTTACAGATCAAATATGAGGATAAAATAAATGAATTAAAAGAGTATTACAAAAATATAATAAATGACCTCGAACTGGAATTACAGAGGAAGGAATTGCTTTATCAAGATGAAAAGAAAATGATTGTTGATGAGTTCGTTTCCGCACACAAAAGAGAAATAGAACAGATAAGAACTCAATCATCTATTAGTGAGCTAAGTAAATCTGGTGATCTATATTATACGGAAAAAGATACACTATTAAGCAACAACTTAGATGAGACTTCCATTTCTGAAAAAACTGAGGAACTAGATCGATCTAGAAATATCGACAACAATAATATTAAATACAAAGAAATAAGTAAAAGATTAGATAATATAACCCTAAGAAGCAGTGCAATCGGGTTAATTAGCGAGAAAAGTGACATTAATCATGATAACACTGCAAATTTTGGCAAGACAATGACAACCACAACTGCTAGTACAAATACCCTCACCACATTGTCTTCTTCATCTGCTATACCATCTAACAATATATTTATTAATGATTGACTTATAATGAATACAAGTGAAATCTTTATATTAATAAATTAGGCGGGATCATAGGCGCCATGCTATCCTCGCACAATAAATATGTGGGCCTTCTTTTACGTTAATCACAAAGTAAATTTATCAAAAAGTAGTTTTGAAGTTATAAAATTAAGTGAGGTTTTTCTTTTTTTTTAGAGAATATAAATATAAACCAACTACTTCAAGTTACACATTATTGAGGTATATCTGAATATATACATAGGCACGTACATACTTTTCATATAGTTGTAATATTGCTTGTTACTTCATAGTGAAGGTGGTTAGATTTAAACATTAATTGGGATTTGAATTAATTATAGATAATGTCAAGTTCATCACAACCAGGCGGTGAAGCACCAAATACAATTACGAAAGCTGCAGATTTGTCAATGGAAGGTACCACGGGAGAGCAAGATTTTGATCAAAGAGGGTCAAACACCCAGTCATCCTCAATATCGTCTTTCTCATCAATAAAGGACGGTGTACAAGATTGTATTATCACATCAATAAATTCTGTATTAGACCAATCAACAGAATATAACGCATCTGAGGTGACAACATGGGTAGATTCAATAACCAGTCAGTGTCTGGAAAATTTGCGTAAATTGAGCGAGAAATTTAAATATATTGTAAGTGTAATTGTATTGCAAAGAAGCCCAGCAGGTTTCCATTTATTCACAACTTGTTATTGGGACCAAGCAAATGATGGTAGCGTGACACACCGTTGGGATAATAAAAATTTGCATTGTGTAGTAGTAGTATATGGAGTGGCATATTGAGTTTGTGTCATTATTTTAAACGAAGTTATGAACTAAGAATTAATGTTGTTTCATATTATTTCATTAATATTATTCACTGTAGATTTCATTCTTGTTTTTCATTAGCATTAATGCCCTATTTATTAATACAGTTTTATTAGGATCAGTGTTAAATTCAAATTCTTCACTAGCTTTCGGTTTTTTTTCATTATATTTCGCTCGTTTTTTTTCACTAATTCTTTTGCTGTAATTAACATCATCGGTTTTTGATATATTTCTTTTTTTACTCAGTGCATTAATGTGATTGTTTTTCTTATCAATGGGTGTTTTGGAGACTTTATTTGCGTTTTTCTTATTGTTAGTACTCGTTTTGCTGTCACTGTCAATGCTCATTTTTTCTTTAAATGAAATAACACCATCTAGATATTTAATATGACCAATAATTTTGTTTGGCTGTTCATTTATTCCAAATGAAGAAGCGACGTGTCCAAGATGAAGCTTTTTGATTGAGAATATCTTAGAAAACTCTTTATCATAACTTAAATAAGAACGAATATATGCAATATATGCCCTTCTGGCCTTATTTAACAATTCATTATTAGTGTCGCTTGGAGTTAAAGTAATTATTTTGTTGATTATAGAATAATAAAAACCTGATATATCATCAATTTTGACAGTATTGTAGTTATTTAACATCAAGCCTTCCCATATAGTAGATTCACTTAATATGACCATCTTTTCCTTTTTGGCTATATTATATGAATTAAGAATGTCTAGATATCCTTCCTCAGAAGGCCTTAAAAAAATAATTCCAGTGCCCCTATCTCCCATTCTAGCAGTTCTTCCAACTCTGTGAATATACTCCTCAATTGTTTGGGGGGGATCTAGTTGAATGACAGTGTCAATCTTTGGGAAATTAAGACCTCTACTAGCAACATCCGAGGTAATTAACACACCTCCGTTTTTGTTATTTTCAAATGAATTCAGTTGTCCTATTCTGTCATCTCTATTCATATGTCCGTGTAACATAAAAATTGGTGGTTGGTTAAATGATTTATCATTTCTTATAATCGATTCACTACTATTCTTAGTTTTAATTTTTTCATCACAAAAGTCACTTTCATCTTCATCAAATATTGTATTCTTAAAAATATATTTACCAAAAAAACTCTCAAATACCTGAACTAAACGAGTGTTATCACTTACCCAGTTATTACCTTTGTTTTTCAGAAAATTGTTATTATCGGATCTCTTTTTCTCTTTCCTGTCTCCACTAATATAGTCGGAGTCGGAAAGCGTTATTTCGTTTTTAAAGTCTAAATCAGAGTCTTCATCTTGATAATCCCTATACCCCCTATACTTTACTTTTTTGTTTTTAATATCTGTAGAATTTAAATCGTTTCTACTAATCCCTAAATCTTTGTTGTCTATGCTCTTTTTGTAGCTTTCCAAATCCTTGATTGAATTCTTAACGTTTATTCCGCCCCTAATTAATTTTTCAGATGGCCATCTAATACTTTGTAATAGTGAAAAATAGAATTCAACAACCTGTGTACTAGAAACAAATACCACTGTCCTCTTTCCTGCTACAGTTCTTGATAACAGCAAAGATATTAGTGCAGGTATCTTAAATTTGTCATTTATAATTACACATTCCTGTCTCAAATTTACTGGTACTGAAAACAGTCCTTTTCTTTGACAGCTATCTTCGCCTAAATTCGTTTGAAGTGCCTTGTTCTCTTCATACTCAGCCTCGTAGTTTATTTCCTTATATTGGTCCATAATAAGCCACTCTGGATTATTCTTAAGGGAATACCTGGCTAAATCCTCTACAGGTTTAGATAACGTTGCCGAAACCAAAATCACCTTAATGTTGATATCTTTTTTCTCTTCCTTTTTTATTGTAACATTTAGATGAATGTTAGTTCTTTCATTTGAGTCGTCAGCCAGTAAGCTCCCAATTGCATATTTATTTCTTGAATTCATTATAAATTGGTATATCTTTTTGTATGATGACAAAAAGCCTTCTTCCAAAAGTCTATCTGCTTCATCTACTATCAGAGAGGACAGGTTTGAAATATTAAAACTACTTGTGGAATCAATATGATCCAAAATTCTTCCAGGGGTTCCACCCAGTATTGTTATTCCTTTTCTCAAGCGTGCCTTTTCACTCTTTCTCTTTTCACCCCCGGATATGCTCCCAACTACACACCAAGACATTTTTTTCATTATTTTACCAGCAGTTTCCATTGTTTGCATGCACAGTTCTCTTGTAGGAGTTAAAATCAGAATTATTGTACCGTCGCTTCTTTTTATTTGTGTAGCCGTATCTCTATTCAGTAAACTGTACTGTATCGCAGGAACCAGAAAACATATTGTCTTTCCTGTTCCTGTTGGTGCTCTTAGCAAAATATCTCCGCCATTTAGTATCTTCGGAATGACTATGTCCTGTACTCTCGTCATCCTTACATATCCCAAATCCTCCAGCTGAACCACTAGTTTCCTATTTAACTCCTTTATTTCAGAAAATGTTTTGCAGTATATTGAGTCATCATTGTTCTCGGCCTCACTCTCATCATTGTTTTTATCTGGAAAATAAATCAAGTCTTCGTTCATATTTCCTCTGATTCCACTTTTTTTAAATACATTACACTTGTTTATTTTTTCTGTCACTTTAATACCTAACCTAAATGTCACCTTTTACTAATTGCAATTTGCCGCCAAAGCGACGCATTAATACTAAAACCGGTGCTTTGCATTAAAATGCGATGGAATAAACACTGTTTTATTAGATTTTAATATAACTGAATCATAACCTTATCTCTTGGAAATTGTTTTTGCTTGGCAACTTTAGGTTTTCTGTTACAAATTCGCCATTTTATCCTTAGCAACAGTATTTAGAAATATTGTTGACGGTTTCACAATTTGCATGCTTGAACTTAATTGTTACTTATGAACAATATTTCTGATGTATTTCAAGAAGGATTAATAACAAAAACAAGCAAGTGGCTGTTTAATACTACATTAAACACATCATGTTGTCGTATTTTCCTTTATTAATTAATAAGGCTCAATAAACAACGACTCATTTCATTTAAAAACAAAAGCTTTAATTAGTTTGAAAAACCTTTTAAAAGCTGAGTCCTAACTGAGACAACCTGTTTCAGCCTTCTGGTGTGTATATTCACAAAATGAAGGGACTGAAATTTTTGATTCTTACATTCTAATATTTGAATAAAAAAAGCGTTAAATTATAAAATGGCGGACATGATACAAATATTTAAATGTTGCACATTTAAAAAAGGAAAAAAAATTATTCCAACAATATTTCAAAAATGGCGTACAAAAGTAAATTAAAAGACCAAAATGGATTTATTTTACTTACAAAATCCGGCATAGACGGCAAGGTCGTGATGAGATTAATTGTGTCACTGGGAAATGAATTAATGAATTTTATTCAAAGTCATTATAATAATAGGCATGAAGATAAAACAAATGAGAGAATAATATTAACAATGAACAGAAAGTCTGAAGAAATAATAAGCTCTTTTAATAAGAGAGTCTCTTTGAATTTGAAGAAGCAATTTGAAGACTTTATAAAAAATTTATTTGATAAAAACGTTTCTTTACAAGTTTCTCTAACAATAACTAAAAATGGCAAATCTGTCGGTGATATATCTCTAAAAGATCTATTAGAATCAGATCAGTATTTTGTTGGCAACCTAGATTTTAATTTAAACAAGGTCAGCAAAACCTTTTGCTTTGAGATAATAAAAAATGTTAATATAATTGAGAACGTGACTTTGAGAAACGAAATGAGGTTAGGATTTCCTGTAGTGCCTTCATTGTCATTCCATAAGGGAACTGAAAGTGATTTCAGTTACAAATGGTACCTACAAAACCACATTCCTCAGAATAAAATGAAGCTTGAACTACTTCAAACCCTTCCGGAAAATATAATAGAAATAGATGAAGGTTTGGTATGTGGAATGAATTTAGAGAATATAAAAGACAGCGACAACATTAAAAGCATAACTAAAAATATTGAACATTATTCCCTGATATTAAGAATAGTAGACAACTTTCTTGACTCCCCAATATTCGATACAATATATAGATTCAATAAAATAAACTCTCCCTTAAAAAGATCTTGGCGTGACCTTAGAGTTGAATATTTCAAAAGGGATGACAATATTGGGACCGAAAATTACAAAAACAGACTTAGGATAGTAACATTCAATATTTTGTCTGAATTCTTTGCTCAAACTGAAAAGGCTTTGGGTGAAATGTATCCCAACTGTCCAATTTATGCTTTGCAGCCAAATTACAGAAGGAGCATTTTAGCAAAAGAGTTAACTGACTTAGAGTTTGATATTATTTGCATGCAAGAGGTTCAACTATCATTATACAATTCTTTTCTTAAGACATTACTGGAGAACAAGGGCTACAAAGGAGTATTCCATAATGAATATGGCAGTGTTTCCACATTTTATAGGGAAGATATATTTGAATTATTAGAAACTAAAGCTTTTTTATTTAGAGATTTACTTAAAGAAAATTACACTTATTTGACCGAAGTGATTGATGTTAAATGGCCAGATTTTACTCAGAAATTTCTGAAAAATATATCTACAGTTTACCAAATAACCATTTTAAGACATATTAACTCAGGTATTATTTACATAATTGGAAACACTCATTTGTACTATCACAAGTATGGTGGCCACATCAGAATAATACAAGTTAAATTATTTATGGACTTAATTGATTATTTCACTAGTAACATTAAGCATAAGTATTCAAACATAGATGTTATCCCATTCATTATGGGTGATTTTAATACCTTGCCTTTTTCAGACGCTAGGATGTTGCTTATTAATGGGAGGATATCTAGCAAATCCATAGACTGGCTACATTCTCAAGTTCATATTAATGAGGACTTACTTGCATGTTTTGAAAACAACACACCTGAAAAATTAACTAATAACGGTGATTTCGGATTAGACATTCAAATTCCTAATAATTGTGTCGATCTTTTTAATATTAATATTGATGATAAATACGATAGTATTACTATTTTGGCAAAAGATGGAGAAAAAAGAATTAAAAATGACGATTCTGTTAGTTTTGATGAAAGTTTGTACTATCCTTTCACTAACAAGGTAAATGGCTTTTCAGGGCAACTTGACTATATTTATTTGATAGAACAGGACAACATAATGGAAAAATACCAGATTCATATTAATAAATATTTAAGTTATATAAATGAAGATGTTTTGGCTCCTATAAATACACTACCTAATCCAGTATATTCTTCAGACCATATTTCCGTTGGTATTGATATTACATTCAGAAAAAAAGGAGAAAACAACTAATAAGCTTTTTTTATTAATAACAAGAAAACTAATACCAAAAAAAAAGTTTTACAATAGTAGTATTTATTTATTATTTATAAATTAAAGTGTGCATTTATTTTGTTGCTACTAGTAAATAATGTGTGAAGGAGTAAAAATTAAGATAATTAAAAAAAAGAAAAACATGTTATAACTATGTTTTTCTTCATATAAAATTTTTAACCTATATATTACTGTTATTTCTTTCTAAGTCAGAAAAATGGAAAACTCTAGAAAACCTGTTGTATTGGAAAAAATTCATCTTGAATCCAGAAAAGTATTTTCTACAAATAACAGAAGAATTAATATTGAAGAGAGAAAAAATGAATTAAGGCCAATTAAAGAAACGCATTTGAAAAGGTATTCTTTTTACGATAGAAGAAATAAGCTTTTTTGCGAAATCCCTCCACATCCAAAGAAAATATTAATACCTATATTTGAAAACCAAATGATATTTGTAAGTGGAGTTATATTAACGCTGTTACACAAAGATGTAATTAGCAACACCAAAAAAAATATGATTGATTTCATAATTATAAGATCTTTGTTTTGCATATTCGTGTTATTGTTTCAACTATTGGAATTGTATATATTAAAAAGAAGAGTTAGAAATTACTCGACTGAAATGGATTTGACTCACAATGGTCTTGAGAAAATGTTTAACTTATCAACAAAAAGCAAGAAACTACTATTTTTATGGATGTTGATATCAGGAATAATTACTGTTTCACAACCTGTTACTGAAATGCTAATTAATATTAAAACAATCTCTTCTTTCCAGTTATTTACTCCATTAATAACAGTTTTAATTTTTTTAGTTTTAACATCTAAATTTAACAAGGAAAAAAAGGTTAAAATACTTAAAAAAAATACATTTAACGAAATATTTAGTGCTGATAAATCTGAAATTGGTAAATTAATAAACAATGAAATAGAAAACCACAACATCATTACTAGAAATATTACCGATAATTATATAACAAAGCGACAATTATTGGTGGTTTTTTTGATATTTACGTCTTTGTTAATCGCAAATCCAGACAAAATTGTGGTAAATATTTACAGTGGTAATAACATAAGTTTTATTAAAATAGGAACACTTATTGCTCTAATCTTGCCTTGTCTACACGACATAGTATTTCATTTAGTATGCATAAAAATAACTGACGAATTTCAATTAAATACCAATGATAAGAACTACACTTTTAAAGATATAGAAAGAAGAATATGCAATGTTTATATACATATATTTATGACATTGGGTCAAATATTTATTGTGTTTCCTATTTGTCTGTTAATAAGATTTTTACTTTACAGGATATTTGATGGAGAAATAAATGCAGGTAAAAATGAGAGTTTATACTTTGTTTTAGAGACTATTTTGGCTTCAATATTTCACATTAGTAATAAAGAAGCACTTGCAATCATTTTTTCTGCAATATCAATGATTGGGATTTATAACAGATACAAAATAAACAATGCGGAAACTTACGGTATTGTAGGATTAGTCACAATTCAGGGATTCCAAACACTTTTAAGTACTTCCATGAGACACAATATTCCCTTATGGATAGGAAGTAATATAATCAGTCTCATTATATCAGTTTTATCCATTTTTATTCTTAAATTACATGAAATGGATATAATATTTAAAATAACTTTATTATACAATAGATGGTTTGTTATATACAAAACCGAACCAATTGACAGTCGTGAATACGTTTCTGAGGAAGATTACAAAAAGTATTACAAAACGAATATTAGAATAATTGGAGGAAGCTTTGACTTAAATTCAAAGAATAATAGTAATTTAATGGACAATGTTTCGGAAAATGGATTAGAAACAGAGAATCTATTAAAGAGTAAACATTTTGACGACAATACATTTTTTTCTAAACAATTAAACGTTGAAAAAATATTAACAAATAAAAACTATATGAATACCCCTGTGAACTCGGCAAAAGTATTGTTATTGCAAGAATAGTATATATAAACTTACTTTATTTGATTACTAAATATCTATTCCTTATTAGCTACAACTATATATTTGAATATTATATACATACTAAAATCCAATTTAGGCATTACTTTCTTGTTTAAAAATTATATACACTTTTTTTTTCGTTTTATCTATGTCAAATATTTTATTATAATTGATTTACTTCTATCTATGACCCATTGTTGGCATTAATATTGGAACAAATGAATAATCCTGACTGTCAACGTCAGAACTTTCTTCGTCTAAACTTTCGTTTTTCAAATAACTTTCTATTGCATGATTTTTATTCTTAGTTTGATGAAAGCTTAACATTAAATTATCTAAATCTATAATATAATCAATCATTATCCTTATGGTTTGCATATTGTTTTCAATGCCATTGTCACCCAGATTATTAATTGGATTATCAATTTTTATAACTACTCGTATAGACTTGAAGTATTGGACCTTGTCTTTAATCATCGAAGAACCCAATAAACTCAGTCTTGAGCTGTCATCGATTTTACTGTTTTTACCTATTAAAAAGCAGTTCAAGTTGTGTAATTGCACTGGAATTCCTTCATGAATTATGTACATTTTTTTTAACTTTGCCATAACATTGTCCGACATATTATTAAATCTAAGAACAATGTGTGATTGTGTCTCAAATTGGCTAATTCCATCGAAATTCACATCTATATAATATGGAAGTAGTACTTTTGTTGACTCTTCTCTAATATTAAATTTTTCGTAGTAATCCTGAGTTGGAGTTATGTGCTTAATCTCTCCACTTTTGCTTGTGTAATTACATTCATAAACCCCACATAACATTAAATCCTTATTATCTCGGCTCATTAATGCTTTCAGATCATTAATATTGTGTGCATAAATACATATATGTATATATATATATATATTTTTTTTTTTTTTCA